>NC_085004.1:7728430-7730930 GCF_963854185.1 Sardina pilchardus
TGTAACATTAAGCTGTTTTACTTTAGAGATGCACAGCATGAACCTCCAGAGGAGATATACAGCCTGGAGTACAACCAGCGGTGAAGTGTAGAGAGCATTAACACTAAGTACTGTAAGTAAGTCTTTACTGTATGTCCAACAACAGGAGCTGTTATAGCCGTGAAATAAGTGTGTGTGTGTGTGTGTGTGTGTGTGTGTGTGTGTGTGTGTGTGTGTGTGTCTGTGTGTGTGTGTGTGTGTGTGTGTGTGTGTGTATGTGTACAGTATGTATGTATCTGACCTTTGCGTTACATCAGCCCTTACCCTATAGCTAACGCAGATGTAAATGGCGAAAGACTGTTCGCTTAAATCAGCGCTAAATAGCAATAATCAGTGAGTGAACAGATTAGCTGTTGCACGGACTTGAGGTTTTAGAGGACATACACAAACATACCGTATCATTTATAGAGCAGCAGATCCGCCTGTGTATCTACGCGTGAGTGTGCCACTGTTCAGGTTTCTCAGTGTGTGCCTGTGTGCAGACTGTGCTATCATCACCCTGGTCTCCACCATGTTCCGCCTCGGTAGTCTGAGATTATGTGTGACGAATCAAAAATGGCGCATGACGCATTCTCCACTCAGTCAGGCCCCACACTAGAGAGAGAGAGAGGAAGAGTGATTGAGCATGGTGTGTGTGTTTGTATGTGTGTGTGTGTGTGTGTGTGTGTGTGTGTGTGTGTGTGTGTGTGTGAGGGGAGAGACAGTCAGACATATCTTACCTAATCATTAATGCTGTGGATGGAATCCTAATTGAAGTTGATCTGAGAGACTTGGTTCCACATCTGCAATCTGAAGGGGAGATTCTGCCTCTCCCCTCTGTACTCGGTTTGCCTCTAAACACATCTGAGTGTGTGTGATGCCTCGTAGAGTCCGCTCATTTGATCCTGAAAAACACCCAGAGGCCTCCAGTTACATCACTAATGATGTGACTCCACATGCCACGGGAACAACAATATCAAAAAGTACACTACTCACGTACGCTGAATTTAAACCATGAGTAACTGTCAGAGTCATGCCTGGTACAGCTGAATACTACACTGTGTGTGTGTGTGTGTGTGTGTGTGTGTGTGTGTGTGTGTGTGTGTGTGTGTGTGTGTGTGTGTGTGTGTGTGTGCCATGCAGTTTTTGATGTTGACCGAACCTCAGCGAGGAGGAAACTTCATCTGCGTGTCAGAGGATGTCTGTCCAGTTGTTTGTTTCGGAGGGCTGTAATGGACTCCATATTGATTGGGCCCTGACGACGGAGCCTCTGTTCATCCCCCTGTAAATCTGTGTTTCCGCACGCAGAGGGAGAGAGAGAGAGAGAGGGAGAGCGAGCTGACTGTCTGTCATCCGTGCCTCTCCATTAAGCAGGCCCCTGAGTGACTGCTGATGGCCTGTGTGTGTGTGTGTGTGTGTGTGTGTGTGTGTGTGTGTGGCATAGGACTGCTATTTGCTTTGGCTGAAGTAGTAATCACATTCATATTCATTTAAAGAAAAGAAAAAGAAATAGAAGAAACATAATCCAAGACAAAAACTAAAAATACTCCCTGCTCGTTTTCGTTTAATAATTCATAACAACGACAAGAGGAAACCGTCTCACAGAAATAAACTGTCGTGCTCAGCCCCAGTTTAAACCCATGAGCTCAGGTACAGTATAGTAGTGCAATATTAAACACATGAACTCAGGTACAGTATAGTAGTGCAATATTAAACACATGAACTCAGGTACAGTATAGTTGTGCAATATTAAACACATGAACTCAGGTACAGTATAGTTGTGCAATATTAAACACATGAACTCAGGTACAGTATAGTAGTGCAATATTAAACACATGAACTCAGGTACAGTATAGTAGTGCAATATTAAACACATGAGCTCAGGTACAGTATAGTAGTGCAATATTAAACACATGAACTCAGTTGCAGGTATACTTGTGGATGTATTTTTTTGCATGCAAGGCTATAACCATATACTGTATGTTCATATCCTGTCAGATCGGCAGGTTGCTTTGAAATAGAGATTGAAATCACCATTTCTGCCTGATGAAAATGTCGACTGTGTCTGAAATATTATTCCTGTGCTAAGCAGCAGCAGTATACAGTGTAGCATGCTGCAGTAAGTTATGGAGTAAATGGCTGTAGGATTACTGAGCTGGACAAAATTATTAAATATAAAATTGCAAGTCTGATTAAATTAAAACAGACACAGCAACACATGAATAACAAAAATGGAAATGTGTTTAGCATATCTTTTAGTCATAAGCTAGCGTTAAATGCTAACTCTGTAGTAACCTCAAACTGATAGAGTGCCTTAAGGGACTCCATGCTGTTAAGGGACAGAGCCACAGGCCACACTGACAGGGTCTGTGTATTGGGCTTGATATCTGCTGACTGTGGAGGAAGACTCTCAGCAGTAAGCCTCTTGTAAGGAGGCTGTCCAAGTCCTCAGGACGTCGTGGAGGATTCGGAATAGCGGGGA
>NC_085004.1:7733430-7735930 GCF_963854185.1 Sardina pilchardus
ATCAGCAAGCAGCAGGAAATACACACATCTTTACTGCCCATGCAGTACCAAGCTTACCAGTCTGCAAAGGTTAGTGGTGAGGTAGGTAGGAAGTCTGCTGGGTGAAACATGATTGGTTAGGCCGGACCGATGATTTGAAAGGTAATGCAAAGTCTGCGCCCATCAAGGTTGCATGATTGGAAACATTTCCAGAGCAGGTGTACCGTGACATTTCATCTGCCCTGCTGCAGGGGTGTGGATAGCTTAACCGGCAATTGAATAACGCTGTTCAGCCGCCTCACATGAAGGATACTGGGGATGAGATTTTAGTGTTGCGCCCGCCCACCACACACACACACAGGTACAGACACACACAGATACACACACACACACACACAGACACACACACACACACACACACACACACACACACACACACACACACACACACACACACACACACACACACACACACACTCCAGTGCATGCCTCTATCAACCCATCAATCTATCCATCATTTCATCCATCAATGCCTCCATCCATCTTTTATGCATCCATCCCACATCCATCCATCCATCCATCCCTCCTTCCCTACCCATGCCTATACTTACAGGATGCATATTTCAGAGAGATAAGCATACTTACTGCACACTTACTTCTCATTGGCCATGTGGGGCGGCCCAGAGATATGGCAGATGAATGTTTAATGGCGTGTCTGCGCTCTGCTCTGCTTTGTTCTGTTCTGCTCTGCTCTCCGGCGCGGCAGAGTCTCGCGGAGCGGAGGGATCCCGAGGCCATCGGCACGGCAACGGAGGGTTCACGCTGAGAGGAAGTCTGGGACGACAGCAATCAAAGCTGCAGCCCAGGGTCTCCTGCTCAGAACACAGCAGCACGGCAGCTCTCATAGAGCACACACTGAGCCAGGTGACTCTGGAAATACACTTTTTATGGATGTTGATTTTATCTGTCGGGTAAAATGTTCCCTTTTTGTGTTGTTTTCCAAATATTTTGCTGTCACACCAAGTGTTGTTGTTATGGCAACCATGGATGTACTGTAATTTCTGAAGCGGCCACACTACACGTTTACAGCGACAGAAAAAGACATTTAAATGTGCGCAAAAAGGTTAAACAGAGACAGAATTATTCTTTTAAATATACTCACGCTAGTGTCAGGGCAAGGCTTCTCTCTTCTCATAGCAGGAGATGGGAACCATGTCCATCCTTGGTCCACACTATGCACTGTCCACTCCTGTCCCACACATGGTGTTTAAAGCCCCCAACGTTGTCTTCAAGGCAGCGCTGCCTGGAAGGTGCTAGGGTTAGGCATGGGTTAAGGTTAGGGTTAGGGTCAGGATTAGGGTTAGGTTTAGGATTAGGTGCCTTTAAGTCTATGGTGTCAATACTGCCTGGAAGACAACGATGGGGGCTTACGTAAAACACCATCGAGCCTACACTATGCACTGTCCACCCCTGTTCCACCCCATGCACTGTCCACCCCTGTTCCACCCCATGCACTGTCCAAAGGAGAGTGGGCAAACAGGAGTAAAGTCATACTTGTGTGCTGTGCGCTGTTTCTCTACACTGAGTTTCCTCCAAACAAACACCTTGGAAACATCTTGCTCCCCAAGAGCACGTGCGTGAAGTGACCACATCAACTTGCCTATAAATAAAACATGGATGCCTTATCTCCCCATTCCATCTGCTCTGCCCTCACATGCTCCACATGACATGACACTGAGTCATGGAAGGTGACCAATGGAGACATGCACGCGCGCGCACACACACACACACACACACACACACAAACACACACACACACACACACACACAAACACACACACACACACAAACACACACACACACACACACACAAACACACACACACACACACACACACACACACACACACACACACACACACACACACACACACACACACACACACACACACACACACACACACACACACACACACACACACACACACACACACTGACTCACGTGGCCCCTCTGATTCTCCTGAACACACACTCCGGACACTAACCCCCATGTTCCTAGCTCTGACTCAGTGATGTCTTCTGACCATCTCGCATGTCACAGATGTGTATGTTTACATTTCCCCCTCTACCGTGCGCTCTCTCTATCCCCCTCTCTCTCCATCCCTCCCTCCCTCCCTCCGTGCTGTTGTTCAGTAGACGGACATTATTAAAGCATGAGACGGGGCCCGGGCCCCAGGGCTGCAATATGGAACAGAATCGCTTGCATCTGAGATTGCGGATTAAAAATAAATTGTGTCTGAAATATTCAGGGCCCCATTATTAGTGTGCACTCGGGCTCCGGGGCCAAAGCAGAGCGAGAGAAGGAGAGAGAGAGAGAAAGGGAGAGAGAGAGGAATAGAAAGAGAGAGAGAGAGATGGCACGAGGGAGCAAGGGCAAGGGAACAAGAGAGAGGAGTGGAGGACAAATTGGCAGGAAAGAGACCAGGACCCACCGCATACAAGGCTAGTGCTGCTCGCTCTCT
>NC_085004.1:7743430-7750930 GCF_963854185.1 Sardina pilchardus
GAGTGAGCAGGAATCAGCGGCGAACTGGAAGGTGTGATAATCTCACTCCTCAAGAGAGAGAACAACTGGAGGAGGAGAGGAGGAATATACTGCTTGGGTGGTCCAACCAGCGGGAGACCGCACAAGACAAATCAAACAGGCAATATCAGTGAGCCTGAGAAGGAGGTTGAGAGAGAGATGCCGCTGTTACGTGTCTACAAAACTGAGAATTTTACATAGCGTCTATTCCATGTTACATTCTTATCACGTGCAGTAGGTTTATGGACACAATTAAATTACACAGATATGCTACTTAATCAGTCAATACCTGTATGAACCTGGGAGTCCCTTCCATATACTGCAACAGTACATTCTACTAGCGATCTTGAGATATGTCCTGCATTTGACCTCTGACCCCGCCGTACCCCGCCCCCGCCCCATGGCTGTTATGTCTTTCTCATTATGCATCGGTATTACTGTGCTGCTTTATGGATTCCTTGAACCTGATGCCTTGATCCGTCCTTGTTAACCTTTCAGATACAGTTGCTAGGTTACATGTATGCTCTTGAGTCACTGCAGTCGCTGCACTTGGAATGTTTTTTTTTTTTTTTGCATTATTAATACTTTGCTATAATTTTGTATTTACTTGTCTAGCTAAAATGCAGTCCAAAGAAATACACGTCCATACCAGATTAGTGATTGTATTTGCATGCCCAGGGGGGCAGCCATAGCCTACTTAGGGCTTCAGGCTGGTAACCGAAGGCTTGCCAGTTCAATCCCCAACCAGTAGGCTTGAGCAAGGCACATAACCACTCATTACCGTTGTGCTAAAGGCAGTTCACTGCTCTGGGTTACTGTGTGTTCACTACTTCACAGATGGGATAAATGCAGAGACCAAATTCCTTGTATACACACACTTGCCCCATAAACCTGATTTACATTTTCATTGGAAATTAAATTTGCTGAAATATGGGGTGTTCCTAGGCTGTCTAAGGTGCTTTGTGTTGCACTGAAGACACACCTTACCGCACACCCACATCACTGAGAACGATGGCATTTGAACAGGGGGTCAGGATTTGACGATTAGCTTCGCGAATTAGCCAGGCACTTCCTCATCGCCATTTTCCAGAAATACATCTGGTAATGTCCGGTGCCATTTCTCCTCATGCTGATTGGTGGCTGTTCCACTCTCAGCTCATGCACGAGCGTGTGGGCACGAGCTCTCCTTATAGCTTTCTTCTGTACCTTACGTTAATCAGTAACCTGGTACTTATTTCGCACCGGAAACAAGCCCCTTGAAACGCCATGTTGAAGCCTGAAAAAATCATTACATTTTGGCAATTTTCACTAGCCTAGCATCCCATTGAAATGAATGGGGGCGGGACTTGTTCACTTTCTCCAGTTCTTATGATACCTCCATGATTTGAACGCTACAGTATGTTATGGTGATTTCAGTCTACCTAGAATATAATTCAGGATCACATGATCTTGGGTGAGCCATATCAAAGATTAAGCAGATACTTCATCAGGAGCCACTTCTGAGAACTCGAATTGCATGGGGTGCCCCTGTAGGCCATAGACTTCAGTGGAACTTTATTTTTATAGTGCCATCCGAGCATCTTTGTCTGATAAATAAATAAGTGTCTGCTGGGTCCTTCCAGGCCAGATGTGGTTTAAAACTTCATAACTTAATGAAAGAAGATTATAAAATATGAACAACTGTAAAAGTAACTGGATTCTTTTAAATGTTTTTAGGCTCAGAAGTTTAATCAAACATCTTCAGGGATTTGCCCTCATTCTGACTTGTCCATGTAAATGAGTTAAGCCTCTTTATTTAATTAGCATATGGTCAGAAAATCGACACTGCAGTTAAATAAATATCTTAAAAAAGACATAATTTCTCTGAGAGAAATCCCACTGGATGAACCTTTGACTGCAGGATTATGCATGGGCCTCCTCTATAGTAGGCCATTTCACACAAAGCAGGTTGAATATCCACTCCGTTTTGTTTGTGAACTCCTGGCACTCTCTAAATGTGGCATAAAACCTCTAATGTGTTTGCATCCCAGAGGGCATTGTTGCTTGCTCTCTCTCAGAGCACAACAGGACCAGGCGAGAGATGGGGAAAAAGTATTATAGCACAGCTTTCACAACTATCAACTATAAACACCAATCACAATCTTATTGTCATTTTTAAGATCACCTTTCCATGTTTGATTTCATGTTTGTCCTAAAAAACATTGAAGTTTCCCCAGAAAAAAAATAAAGTGTAGTGGGCATATGAGCGAGGTGGGGCTGACGGTGTGTGATACACTAAATAGTTGTCCGAGGAGTGATCCGAAGAAGATGTTGGACTATCTTTGTAGAAATTAAATTAAATCTGTGTTAAGTCTAGTTTCTCACAAGATGTGACTTTGTTATGAGAATACATGTCTTACAGTATATCTCCTTCCTACTGTAGTTGCAGTAATTGTACGGTTTAGAAGCAACGGCATGATGCTTCTTTGACAGAGACGGCCTTCGCAGTTATCTATGTAAAAAAAGCCTAATGTTGTGATCTCTCTCTAAAGGCGGATTGTAAAGACATTTTCATCGTTCACAATCTAATTCCGACATATCGCACCCCTAGGTAGAGGTTTTCTCTCTTTCAAAGCCAGATTGGGATTGGTTAAGTAGAAGTTATGGCAAAACCAAACATAGTTGTGTCTGTAGAATCGTCTGTCTACTTGAATGAAATAAATGCAGAAAGTTGGGAGAGCAGTCCAAACAACAGATCAATGCAGTTTCACAGTCTGCCTTTATGCTGGTCTCCATGGGTGGTGCTTTGTGATGCTATCAGCACCCAGGATAACGTGATGCCCTGACCAACACTGATCTCAGAAGAGATTGCCTTAACCTTGGCTATGTATCCGGATTAGCAACGTGATGCCCTGACCAACACTGATCTCAGAAGAGATCGCCACAACCTTGGCTATGTATCCGGATTAGCAAGGCAGAGGTGAGTGACGCTCAGAGTCAAGAACTCAATTGAAATCATCGTCCTGGTGAGCTGACAGCTGAGAACTGCCAGCCAGTTCAGACGGGTCAAGTAAACCAGACACAAGCCACCCAGACTATTGAGCCACTACACTTTTCAGAGACTATTGTCCCTTCAACTCCAAACTATTTTCCTGTGCTTGATTTGACTGAATCAGCACAATAGATCCTTCAGAGACAGCACGTAGACAGAGAGACAGTCAGACACACTTTCTAGATTAGATAGATAATTCAACTTTATTGTCATTGTGCAGAGCACAAGAGCAGAGATGACGCCATGCATCCAGCATCTAACCAGAAGTGCGAAACATCAGATTGTGATACAGTATGACAGCTGGTACAGCATAAGCATAAGACGTGTAGCGCAGCGTAGACAATATTATACAGTTAACAAAGTGGTATGGTTTACAGTAATATACATTAGATATGTGCGATGTACAGTGTAATAGCAGTAACATTATACGAGTAAAATAATGATATACATGGGTTTCATCAGGTCCCTTTCCACAGGTGTATAAAATCAAGCACATTGATTATCAATGCAGACTGCATGGTGCTTGATTAATACACCTGTGGAAAGGGACCTGATGAGATCCATGAATACTGTATTAACAATGATAACAAAAAACTGAATAAATACGGATATTCAGTATGAACCATATAGACCTGGGGTCGGCAACCTTCTCTCTTAAAAGGGCCATTTTATTTACCAGAAATAAAAAAATAATCTGTCTAGAGCCGCAAAGATATCGGAATCATTAAAAAGAAACCAGTTTACGTAAACATCTCCATCTTTATTAGCGTCAGGTATGGCATACTCACCATACTCTGCATACACTGTATGCTGTAGGCCTATTACACAGTATAATATTTCCACCAACTGTTAATGTTTTGGGACAGCTTGTAGCTAAGCTTGTCCCATTGTATCTATATGAAATAGTTTAGAACTTACATTTTTAGAAAAAGTCAAGCGAGCCACTAGAGAGGAGCTAAAGGGCCGCAGGCTCCCTACCCCTGGTGTAGACAGATAGCCTACAGTATAGACAGATAGATATACTCAGACAAACAGGTAGATTTATATATGGAAATACTCAAAGAGACAAATAGATAGAAAGATATAGATAGATAGATAGATAGATGCGTTTTGTTTAACTGTTTTAAGGCCTTGGACTTCCTTTTCCATTCCCCTGATGTTCCCCTGGAGTTATCTCTGACCTCATCGCATCCTCTTTCTGGAAGCTTCCTGGGGACTCTGGTCCTCGCTGGGTTTGTTTGTTTGATTTCCAAGCGGAAATAATTACCTAAAACCCACATACGGAGATTAAAGAGATCCTTCTTGGTCCTCAAAAAAAATAAACTGCAATAAAAGGAAGAGACATGGAAATAATTGTCATGAGGTCAAAACTGACAAAGCAAAAAGCAACATAATTGCAAGCTATTGGAGAGAAAAACTGCATCTACAGGAGATCTTGTGATGGAGGACGCCCCCACTGTGCACCGTGCAGCTCTGTAGCTCTCTGGCTAAAAATACATGCAATTAAGAGAACATACAGCATTTGAGGATTAAATCGGGTCCCTTCCTAGTTGTGTGAGTTGAACACGTTGCACAGTGGCTCCTTAGCTGCCCCTGGTATGGACCCTGCTCAGGTCAGCCTCAGGTCTGGCTCAGGTCTGGCTCCAATCTGGCCCAGGTCTGGCAGCCAGATGTGTCAGAGTCGGTTTCCATCTGGGCTCAGTACAGCAAACAGCACGGAGAAGCCCCTATAAATAAACCCCCCAGTCCTGTTGTTATGGCGACATGATGAGGCGCGCAGCGAGGGCTGAATTAGGGCTTTCACATCATCAGAACGTTCACACGGAGCAAAGAGGATAACTGCCTCAGCCCGCGCCCTGATACGCCACCAGCCACAGGAAGTGTTCATGCCATGTGAATGAGGCATGTTTAACACCAGCTGTGCGCTAACACTCTGGCCTCCCTGGCTTTGCTTAAATCTCTTCATTTTCAACATCCAGCTCCCTCAACTCTTTCGGCAAATGGCTTCTCGGTATTTACTTTCCTGCCATTTCTGCCTCCTCACTGCCTGCAGAGGAGTGCTAGCTCTTTCTCGTGACTTTTAATGTTAGCGCTTTCTTCTCTTGAGTTTTTAATGTTTAGGGCCTTCTTCTCTTGAGTTTTAATATTTAGCGCCTTCTTCTTGAGTTTTAATGTTAGCGCTCTATTCTCTTGAGTCTTAATGTTAGCATTCTCTTCTCTTGAGTTTTAATGTTAGTGCGCTCTTCTCCCTTTGAGTTTTAACACTAACGCTCTATTTCTATTCTCTTTTAACGTTAGCTCGGTGTCTCATGGGCTGATTGTTTCAGAGCTCAGTCTGCTACTGTACAGTAGGTCTCAGCATGAACCTGAGGCGTCTTATCATCTCACAGACATCTGGCGGCACAGCTCCCCCACTGATGTCAAGCTGTAAAGTCTTTCGGAAAGAGAGAATCGATCAAGCCCTCCCCAAATCCCTCAATGAGGGGGAGTCTGCTGCTTGAAACGCTAACTGTGGCAGCTAACCTGTGGGATATCAGAGTGTCGTTTCAATTCACAGGGAAGCTAAAGGAATCTGTCTGATGTACGACAAGATTAGAAGTGTCTGTAGTTGGTGTGATTGGGGGGACAGCTGGTCTTACAAAGGTACCTGAATGAGGTTTCAAGCTGGTTCAAATATATTAAAAAAGAAGTGTTTTCTGAAAGGAATTACACACACACACAAACACACACACTCTCACACACACACACACACACACACACACACACACACACACACACATTTGACCTGAAACATGACCCTATAAGGAGACGATTTCTCACTTTGAAAGTTGTCTGCTGGCTTTCTAAACGGGCTGAGATGCCAGCGGCGTGGTCTGAATTGAGGTCAGTCCTAAGCGTCCGCAGAGAGATGTGTGTGTTGTGAGGCCCCGGGTCTGCTCATTGTGTGGGGCATGGAGTCGTGTGTTCCAGTGATTGCTTCTGAGATGATGTATCGCGCCTGTGCTCCATCAGCAGTGGGAGGTGTGTGTCACCCTTCTCCGTGCAAATTACTCCCATCATTTCCCCCTGCTTGGCCTCGTACATGGCTCTGAATATGAATGCATTTACACACACACACACACACACACACACACACACACACACACACACACACACACACACACACACACACACACACACAAATACACATACACACACACACACACACACACACACACACACACACACACAGTTGGGATATGTTGTTTGTCTCAGGGCGACTCCCTGAAACAGAGCAAATTGTTGTGTGATGTATTTGTGCTATAGCTCATATGCTAATCAATGGGGCCTTGCTTAAGGTGATAGATGGTGCCCCGCAGGGACTGAGCTCCACTGAATGATCAACCATTCCTCCAGGTCCAGCTCTTACAGTAATAGTTCCTCATGGCATTCCTCTTTCAGTTTCTTATTGGGTTTCTACTTAGGAGACATACTACATTTCTGTTAGCATTTCTGGCTGCACTTACGACTTTCTCTTTGGGAGTCGCTAATATTGTCTCGCCACATTGGTCATAGAGTTTATAGCAGCAAAAGTATATGAGTTGTCCTCAAAAGCCTGAACCCAGAGCCTGAGAGTCTCTCACATGGTTTCTCTTGGACTGTCTCAGTGACGTTGAAATGGGGTGTGTTGATTTGGCGATGCGTTCGCATGGTAGGCCTGCCATGATGGATTACTTAAATGCCTCTCTCATTGGCATAGTGATTAGATGAGGTGAGGAAGTGGGCTACACACATGATGATGGATGGGCAGGGAAGTCTCTCTTTGACACCGTGATGGGGTGTGTGTCAAGAGGGGCATAGCCCACATGATGGATCAGAGGAGTCTCTCATTTACACCATGACGGGGTGTGTGTGTTCTCGGGGGCATAGCCAACATGATGGATCAGAGAGCAGATGGCTCATTGGAGTCTGGGGACCGGAGGGGGCGTGGGCTCAAAGGTGATGTCACTGACTCCTCAGGGCGTCATGACAAGTTTAAAGGGCCACAGTCTCTAACCTCACCGAGCGCCAGATACAAGAGAAGCTAAGGGCACCTCCCCTAAGAGAGAGGAGGAGCGAGGGGCACCTCCCCCTTGGGCACCGCACACCAGATAGAGGAGGAGCTAAGGGCACCTCCCCTTTGGGCACCAAACACCAGATAGAGGAGGAGCTAAGGGCACCTGCATTTGGGCAAGTCTACTGGGCAAGTATTGGGTCAGAGAAAGAGGGAGATACTCTAGTGTTAGGGGTGGGAACTTTATTTTAATCAGTGACATTCATCTCATCATATCAATCTAATGTCAGCTGCTATTAAGCAAGCACAGGGTTTTTTATGTATTGTGTAATGTATCCTTGTATCCTTGTAAGGTACAGTGCAATCTCAGAGCAATACCTTATGTATGCCTCAGGTCTCTGAAAGCAGTGTTTAGAAA
>NC_085004.1:7755930-7760930 GCF_963854185.1 Sardina pilchardus
ACAGACACAAACACAGACACAGACACAGAGACTGTTGTTACTCCATTCTCTCTCTCTATCTCCCTCTCTCTCTCTCTCTCTCTCTCTCTCTCTCTCTCCCTACTGAATCTGCCCTGTCTTTAATCTTCTAAGTAGTTAGATAACCCCCACCTCCATCTAAAGCACAATAACATGAATGGATCCCTGAGTCTGCCTTGATGCACTGGTGAGTGTGAGCTGCTGGACCATTTCAGCACCAGCCCAAGCAGCAGTGCTTCCTGACCCCTGGCCCCTCTCCCTGCTCTCTAGTAGGGCCAGCCTCTGACTCTAATCCCCTCTGGCTAATTCTCCCCTTTGTCTCAACATGAAACGGCCTGCGTCCATTCATTTAGCCTCAGGTGGGTCCTCCACTGCTGTGAAAACGACCTATGGCCCGTGTGTTTCATAACACTTGCAGAGTGAACAGTGTTGAGAAGCTCATGTAGATGAATTATTGAGAGTTCACAGATCGTGTGGTTCGCTCGCAACAGAGGAGGTGCGTAGCAACGCTGTTGGAGAAACCAAACACATCTTCAGGCGCTGCTGCGAGGGGTGTGGTGCGTGTGTCCACAACATTCATACCCTCAGAGTGGAGAAAATAAGATCAGATCATATGAGATGTAATCATTTCATCATGGAGCATTTAACAGCAGCAAAACTGACAGCAGGTATATTATGAGTACATCCTCCAGCCCATGATCATCATCATCATCATCAACAACAACAACAACAACAACAACAACAACAACAACATTAACAACACTAACAACAACAACAACAACAACAACATGTCCTGGCCTGATCTGACGAGCCCTTCCAGTTATGCGAGCAGTAATGTATTCTGTCTATGTTGTGTTGTGCTGTGTTCTGATGGTGTTGTTTGTTTCAGCAGATTGCATTGCATTGCATTTTGGTATGTGCTGGGCATTGATTTATATCATGTAGTTATGTTGCTTTGTAGCGAACTTTTAAAGCTCTTTTCTTGCAGGCTTCAGCAATACTTGGTGATGAAAACACATATATGTGAAGAACATTTTCCGTGGATTTTATACAACAAAAATCATACACTGCCTTAATTAAACTCAGCCAAAGAACTGGCTGTGACAGACTCAAAGAGAGTAAAAATAGATTTTTCATTAAAACAAAATCTAAATTAAAGTAAGCCCTCTGCAGCCCCACATTTCACTTCTAGATTTCCAGGGAAATAAAGAGGAGGCAGAAAGAGAACAGAGGAGGAGAGAAATGAGGGAGAGAGACAGCAAGAGAGAGAGAATGGAGAGAGAGAAAGAAGAGGGAGAGAGTACAGAGAGAGGAGAGGGAGAGAGTGAGTGAGAGAGAGAAAATATTCAGCGGTCCATAGAAACATGACCATTCAGCAGCTGGGGCTTTGTCAGCTTGTGAAGCCGTCAGCTTCCTGTCAGACCAAAGATGGAGGTCACCAGAGAGATGGGGGCGGGATGGGGGTCTCCAGAACCCCCAGCTTCTCTCATCCCAGGACAGAAACACAGACAGAGAGAGAGAGAGAGAGAGGGAGACACACACACACACACACAAACTAGACATACACACGTGCGCCGCGCACAAACACACGCACTCACACACACACACACACACACACACACACACACACACCATAATCAAACCACATGTAGGCAGAAAGGTGTTCTGAGATTCTGCTCATGATCGATGTTGAAAAGATGTTTTCCAAATATGTCCAGATGAAGACCTGATAAAAGTAGCTACATGTACCTCTCAATGTTCTCTTCTGTCTCTCTCTCTCGGCTCCTCTCTCTCTCTCTCTCTTTCTCTCTCTCTCTCTCTCTCTCTGAAAGAAGAGCAGGAGGAGAGGCGTGCACACAGCAGAGGTGTGAGAGAGAGAGAGAGGAAGTGAAGAGAAGTGAAGTGAAGTGTGTGTAAAAGGATTCTCCGTGTGAGACTACTGCTTAATGTCAGCGTGTTGTCGGCAGATTAACCACCAGCACCAACGCACTTCGGGGTTGTGTCGACACGGCAACCCTCACTTCCCACACTAAGACGGTCGTCATGGAAACAGTCCCACAAGTGCAAAACGCTTCCCCCACTAAGACGATTTAGACCAGGAGCGGAAGCAATGGGAGAGAAAAGACAACGGTGGCCCGTTATAGATATTTTATTCAACATGTGAAATATGGCACAGCAATCTCTCCAGGGGATGAAAGAGCACTTGACTCTGCCTTGTCTGTGAGCTCTTCACACTTGTCATGCTTCCACAATGCCATACTGTATACAGAGGACTGCACAGGGTTGAGGTTTCTGTGGAGTGTACGGCTGCGGATTAGTGTGTTTGATGTGCTAGGCCATTAGAGCTTAAATATGGCAGCTTATATTTGCCAGGACCAGGCTAGGCCTACTTCAAAGTTAAACCTATACTCTCAGAAATAGAAAGTTTTGGTGGATGTCTTCACGGTTTTAGCTCTAACTCCAGTAGCTGGCAGTACTTTGTTGGTTTTCTTCTTTGGTTTTTGGTACAGCTCAGTCCAGGGATGTACAGCTAAATTACACACGCCTCCTCTCTGACAAGTATAAGAACTGACTAGCTCTTGTGTCATAGCAGATACATCAAGAGAGATCTTCTGAAATGTAGGCCAAATAAAGGCATTGATTGACCTTTGTCCACTGATTGATATGGTTGGTGTGCAAGGTGGGAAACTTTCCAGTCTTATTCCTAACTATATTTGGAAGATATTTACAGAGGGATTTGTTGATATAGCATTCTTGGCCTGATTTATATGACTTTTAATGCCTAAAAATAGGGCTAAAATCCATTTTGTAAACCAATTGGCAGTATTTTCTGATTTACTGAATATCAAAAGAAGATATTCATAATCCCCTGTGTAAATGTGTTTTATTTGATATACTAACACAGCTAAACAATCATTTTAACCTGGCTTTTTCCAATGGTCAGATCCTTCGCATCAAAATATATGCAAATTAGTGCATATTTAATTAGATATAGCCTAATTAGCATATTTAAACATAAAATTAAAGAAAACTTGCAATACATTTTCTTCTCCTATTCATGTGAGCATTCAACTGGTAAAGTGATGGAATCAAGATTTGTAATGCTAAGTGTGTAATGCTGATTGATACCATGCCAGTGATACACAGTGGTGGGGACATTGGGAATCTCAACTCACACTGCAGGTGCCTGAGTTTAACCACAAGAGGGCACTACAGGCCCAGTCTTTGTTAGAGGAAATTGATCACAATACAATTTAATAACAGCCAACATTTTCATCTCATAGGAATAAGAACTTAAAACCTCTTCATAATGTAAAACATATAGATATTGTTTCAATAATTATGTTACCAAAGTTCACTTTCACTTGTATTGGTAATTAATCCTAAATGCATGTAGGCCTACCGGTAAGATGAAAGTGTGCTAAAAGGAGGGTTGATTGCAGAGGAAACCCGACCTGGGGCTGGTGTTTCTGATGGAGGGCGGGAGCTAAATGCAGCTGTGAGGTAATGTCTGAGCGTGTGTGACGGAGGGGCAGAGGTTTATAAATACCCCAATCAGCAGCTGCAGGGTGGGGCAGCATGGGGCTGGGTCGGACAGTAGAACAGTCAAAGCCACTGAGCCCCTGGACTGGGCCAGGCCTTGTTCTATGGTACCAGTAGGATCTTTGGTTTATTCTAGTCTGACACGCGGCTGTGTCCTTGTCAGTGTGTTTGTTTGTGAGGAAATGTAATCTCCCCCATAAAGCCCTCGAAGACCTCCAAAGGTTTGGAACACAACATGGAAGGCCTAAATCCAGTCCAGTACTTGGGAAAGATGAAAAAGCTGGATTCTTTTGGTCCACAGTCTTGTGATTTGGCACGGCTAGACCAGGCTTTTCCTGGCCAGTGGCAGAAGGCTTGGGTGATGAAACAGCATAGAAACGTCCAACTCTGCGTGCCCCTCCCAGTAGCAGGCAGGGCAGGAGGCAAGGAGTCCAGTACAGCCGACTTAAAAACGCAGACACATTACTCACACAGACACACACACTTGTCCATGAAAACACACCCATACACATATCATACTCTATAGGCTAGGCGCGCGCACACACACACACACACACACACACACACACACACACACACAGTCCTGGCGGAGTTTATAGAAACCTCTGCTCAGGGTGGTTGCTGAGGCTGTAATTAGCCTGTTCTACACTCAGATGCTAGGCTAAAGGCTAGCTTTAAAAGCAGACTTGGCAAAACACATGCCAAGCCACTGGGTGCTATGGAGATGCAGCTAGGATGTACAGTATAAGACTGTGTCAACCCAATACCTGGCCTGTGTGCGTGTGTGTGTGTGTGTGTGTGTGTGTGTGTGTGTCAATCCAATACCTGGCCTGTGCTGTGTGTGTGTGAGTGCGTGCGTGTGTGCGCACGCCCACGTGCATATATGTGTATGCCAGAGCCTGTTACGTAGTCCCAAGCCTAACTCATCTGCTTTCTTTACCTTGGGCCTGTGCCCTGGCTTGTTGAACACTGAGTATTCAAAACCAGCCTCTCTCTGGTATAATTTGCCAAACAGCCTTTTCCTGAGGCCACAGTTCAGTGTCCATACTTTCCCATCAACCCCCTGCTCCCTGAACTGTTATTAGCAACTAGATGGAGCAATAGGCCACTGAGAGGCAGAAAGCCTTAAGGAGTTCCCAGAGAGATGCTAGGCTAATGTTTATAAGGGAGCTAGGGCCTAATTTTCACAACTTTCAGTAAAAAAAAAAATCTTAGAAATGTGGGAACGTAGGGCTGTGGGAACATAGGGCTGACCCCGTTTAGAGGGCTGAATAAGCTGCAGAAAGGCTGAGGAAAAGAAGGCTAGGTAGATGCTAAGCTAATGTTTATATGTCTGTTTACAGCATAGAAGCAAATTCTGAAGTGAAGCCACCACAGTGCAGTGTTTGTTTTCTAGCGCTCTGCCATGACGCAGCAGGCCTGGTATGGTGAGGCCGCTT
>NC_085004.1:7765930-7805930 GCF_963854185.1 Sardina pilchardus
TCTGTGTGTGTGTGTGTGTGTGTGTGTGTGTGTGTGTGTGTGTGTGTGTGTGTGTGTGTGTGTGTGAGAGAGAGAGAGACAGTACAGAAACCCCCCTGGATTCTCATTTATTTATTTGTGTAAACAAGATGAGTGCTGTGTATCCCATTTAATCTGCCTTCTCACATGTGGAGATTAACACACAGACACAGAAACACACACAGACACAGACACAGACACACACACACGTTCGCACACACACACACACACACATATGTTCGCGCGCACACACACACACACACACACACACACGCACACACACTAGTGTGTGAGTGTGGAGTATCTGCCACCACATGGCTTTAGTGTGGATGCCAGGGGCTGAACACAGACACAGAGAGTGAAGTTATGTTCTCTTTGATCCATTTCCCTCTTTAGGCACACAGGGAGATGCAGTCCCACAAAGAGCTTGTGTGTGCGTGCGTGCGTACGTGCGTGCGTGCGTGCGTGCGTGCGTGCGTGCGTGCGTGCGTGCGTGCGTGCGTGCGTGCGTGTGTGTGTGTGTGTGATGTGTGTGTGATGTTTGTGTACTGTATGTGTAGGTGTGTTTGTGTTGGCTTTGGGAGAGCAAGAGCCACACACTGCTGTGTGTGTGTGTGTGTGTGTGTGTGTGTGTGTGTGTGTGTGTGTGTGGGCTTTTGGACCCATGAGCAAGAGGAAGAGGAGAGAACTCTGTGTGGGATATGGGATATGGTAGCGAAAGAAACACACACACACACACACACACACACACACACACACACATTTACAAGCCCACAAGAATGTTGTGAGTGATTAATGAGGATAGGTGTACGTTTTGACATTCCGCGTGTATGTGTGTGAGTGTGTGTATGTGTGTGTGAGCAGTGCCTCTGGCCAAGCGGTCATCTTTCACGGCACATTCCTCCCTGACGTTTACACGCTGCTCTTCTTTATTAGCAGGACCTGACTGGACACTTCACCAACCAGTGTGTGTGTGTGTGTGTGTGTGTGTGTGTGTGTGTGTGTGTGTGTGTCTGCACCTTGTTTGTGTCTGTTGGTCATTTTACCAACCAGTGTGCCTCGTCTGTGTGTGTATGTGAGTTTCTTTCCTTCAGGCCAAATAAAGTAACTCAACTCAACTTTAACCGCTAAACTCTGCCTGCTACTGTACATCACATAATATCCCTCAATCAGTTCCTGCCCCGTGCAGGCCTGATCTAATGAGGCCTGCTGTTCACCTGATCTAACGAGGCCTGCTGTTCACCTGATCTACTGAGGCCTGCTGTTCACCTGGACTGCTGTTCACCTGGTCTAACGAGGCCTGCTGTTCACCTGATCTGAGGCCTGCTGTTCACCTGGTCTGAGGCCTGCTGTTCACCTGATCTAACGAGGCCTGCTGTTCACCTGATCTACTGAGGCCTACTGTTCACCTGATCTAACGAGGCCTGCTGTTCACCTGATCTAACGAGGCCTGCTGTTCACCTGATCTAACGAGGCCTGCTGTTCACCTGATCTAATGAGGCCTGCTGTTCACCTGATCTAACGAGGCCTGCTGTTCACCTGATCTACTGAGGCCTGCTGTTCACCTGGACTGCTGTTCACCTGGTCTAATGAGGCCTGTCGTTCACCTGGTCTGAGGCCTGCTGTTCACCTGATCTAATGAGGCCTGCTGTTCACCTGATCTACTGAGGCCTGCTGTTCACCTGATCTACTGAGGCCTGCTTTTCACCTGATCTAACGAGGCCTGCTGTTCACCTGGTCTAATGAGGCCTGCTGTTCACCTGGTCTGAGGCCTGCTGTTCACCTGGTCTGAGGCCTGCTGTTCACCTGATCTAATGAGGCCTGCTGTTCACCTGATCTACTGAGGCCTGCTGTTCACCTGATCTACTAAGGCCTGCTGTTCACCTGGTCTGAGGCCTGCTGTTCACCTGATCTAATGAGGGCCCAGCTCTAGTCTGCTCCTGAGGCAACCTCTCTCACAGGTGGTGTTGTTTTTGTTTGTTTGTTTGTTGTTTTGTTTTTGTTTGTTTGTTATTTTGTTTTTGTTTGTTGGTTGTTTTTTACAAATACTCTGTTTTCACACACACTTGGTGGCTGTTTGAGTGTGTAGTTGGGAATGAGTCCTGCGTTCATCTAAACAGCACCTGGCTCTCAAAAAAATACATACCTCTGATCCCGCATAGATATCTTATGCTGCCCTGAACCAGCTCAGATCTGGCAACAAACTGCCCTGATCCTGCACAGATCTGGCAACACGCCCTCCTGGTCCAGTGCAGGTCAGGGCTGGGGCCGGGTCCATCTCATGTCATGGGGAGGAAAGAGTTAAGTGGTCTGTAGAGCTGGCTCATGACAGCTGCAGTGTTTCCCCCTCGACGGATTATTTCTGACGAAGTGAGCAGGCCGACAGGACCAGGCAGGTGGGCCGCACATCACAGCTGTTCCTACTTGCCCAAAATGTCTTTTTTCTCCCATCGTCTTCATCTCCTGTCTTTTATCTCCGACATGAAACCGTAACACCCAGATCCTTCCCCACTGGCCACAGCAAAAACACAAAAGCTGGCCATCGCAAGATCTCTCTCCCCCACAGACACTGGCAGATTAAAGGCTCCACAAGCGGCCCTGTTCCGGCCCCGTCACGGCCCAGGTGTGGGCTGCTATCGTGGGCCGATGTTTATCCTGGCTGGCTCATCTCCAGACGGTGGTGTTTGATCCAGGTGGCTTCTCACGAGTGGCTGCTAACACGTGTGCCACGGCTCTGTGTGAAGAGAACACTGCTGTTGTGTCTAGTGCTGCAGCTTGGATCCTGAAAGAGACCAAACACACACACACACACACACACACACACATTCTCTCACATGCACACACACACACACACACACACACACACACACATTCTCTCTCTCTCTCTCACACACACACATTCGTGTGACATCTTATCATTACAGAAGTGTGTGTGTCACACAATCACACACACACACACACACACATACTGACATACATACACTCATACACACACACACACACACTCAGCAGCCTTGTTAATCTTTCCATCTTGCATTCCCTCAATTTTGGCATATCCATGTACCACCCAGGTGAGATGTGGGGTTGCTATGACAGCGACCTGTGACCTTTGGCAGGCTAGTCAGTGACAGTGCTCTGGCGTGCTACATTCCTCTCCTCTCACTCTTACAGGGGGAGCCCTCGTGGCCACGGGACTGGTGTAGTCCCATGTAGTAGGTGTGTCTGTGCGCGTGTGGGTGTGAGGGTGTGTTCATCTATTTGAGTCCCTGTGTATGTGTAGCAGATAGAAAGTGGTTATGACCATTTGAATGGACAGGGCAGGATGAATGATTGCTACATGTTAGCTATATGTATGACGATGTGTGTGTTTGTTCAGGTCTGTGTGTGTGTGTGTGTGTGTGTGTGTGTGA
The DNA here is from genome assembly GCF_963854185.1 of Sardina pilchardus. NCBI lineage: Eukaryota > Metazoa > Chordata > Actinopteri > Clupeiformes > Clupeidae > Sardina > Sardina pilchardus. Next base: position 7,769,359 of record NC_085004.1, read on the forward strand.
AAGAGTGGGAAAGTCTAAGTTGGCTGCGAGAAGCTGCTCAGTTCATTGAACTGTGTGTGTAGTGTGTGTTTAGCTGAGAGTACTGACATGTTGTGAAAAGCACATCAAAGTTGCTCAAGAACTAATACTATATGTGGGTGTGTGTGTGCATGCGTGCATGCGTGCGTGCGTGCGCGCGTGTGTTTGTGTGTGTGTTTGGTGTATGAGTGTGTGTGTGTGTGTGTGTGTGTGTGTGTGTGTGTGTGTGTGTGTGTGTGTGTGTGTGTGTGTGTGTGTGTTAAGAGCAGGCCTGGAGAGAGAGAGGGAAAAGGCCTGTCATGTGTACGACTGAGATGATGTTATTACGCGAGCTGGCCTGGAATAAATGCTCCTCTGTGTGGACGCACCAGCTCAGATGGCCTCATTTCAGCTACACACTCCACAGCTACACACTCCACAGCAGGCTGATCTCAGCTACACACTCCACAGCAGGCTGATCTCAGCTACACACTCCACAGCAGGCTGATCTCAGCTACACACTCCACAGCAGGGCTGATCTCAGCTACACACTCCACAGCTACACACTGCACAGCTACACACTGCACAGCAGGGCTGATCTCAGCTACACACTCCACAGCTACACACTCCACAGCTACACACTGCACAGCTACACACTGCACAGCAGGGCTGATCTCAGCAACACACTCCACAGCTACACACTCCACAGCTACACACTGCACAGCAGGGCTGATCTCAGCTACACACTCCACAGCTACACATTCCACAGCTACACACTCCACAGCAGGGCTGATCTCAGCTACACGCTCCACAGCAGGCCTCCTCTACCTCAACACTCACACACTCCTCTGCATTCAGCCATCAGGTCATGTGTATAGCACTCACAGACTCACAGACTCACACACTCTGGTGCCCGTTCTCACGAAATTCGTTAGGCTTGGGGTTGTCCCAATGTTGAATTTCAACAGGTGTGAGGTTTTGAGTACACACTTACCGAGCCCTTTCCGTGAGTCTTCCGTGAGGGATTTACCCAGAGTTCAAAGTGCTGTGACGTTTACCGTGACCGAGACTGTAGGAAAATCCAGAAATTAGGTAAACAACAGTGTGACACACAAGCATGGTGCAAATGTCAGCAACGTCTTTGTTATTAAACATCGGCAAGGTACATGTGATCTTGTGAAGTGCTGTCCCATCATCAGCTTACCATCTGTTGAGAAGCTTTCAAAGCTGCTTGACTGTCTATCTCCCATCAAGGGTTGGCTAGCAGAAAATTCTCTGCAACTCAACATGGACAAAACAGAGGTCTTAGTTGTTTTGCGCCAGACAAAGTGCTGCCCACAATATAGTAAAACCTTGGCTGTTTTTCAATTCTTGTGCGTCCTAGTATGAGAAATGTAGGGGTGTTGTTTGACAAGTCCTTGTCTTTTGACAGCCACATTAAATCACTCACCAAATCCTGTTTCTTTCACCTGAGAAACATAATGCAAGCTGAGGTCTGTGGTTTCCCAGTCAGGAAAAGCTCATTCATGCCTTGATCTCATCCCGTATTGACTACTGTAATGCTCTGTTCTCTTCACTCAACAAATCTGTACTGCACCGTTTGCAATCCATCCAGAATGCAGCTGCCAGACTCCTCACCCTCAAACAGGCGCACCCATGTCACCCCTCTCCTTCATTCACTTCACTGGCTCCCTGTGGCCTACAGGATCCAATTTAAAATTCTTACATTAGCATACAGAGCCCTCCATGGTCAGTCTCCTGTTTATCTCACCAACCTTATACAGCCTCACTCTGCTCCCCTCTCCCTCCGATCCAATAACCACAACCTGCTTGCTGTACCCCGCACTCGCCTTAGGACTTGTGGCGATAGGGTGTTTGCTGCTGCAGCCCCCAAACTATGGAATTCACTTCCCATGGAGGTTAGGTCTGCGGGTAGTATTGACCTTTTAAAAGGGAGGCTAAAAACCCACCTCTTCAGGATGGCCTTACCTGTGACATGACCTTTTTTAGTTCCTTTTTAGCTCCCTATTTATTTATGATTTCCTTCTCTTTTATTATTATTCTCTTTTAAAAAGTGTATTTTATGCCTGACTTTTATTCTTGTTATTTGTATTTTATTATGTATTGTAAAGCACTTTGTGATTTTATCTGTGAAAAACGCTATACAAATTAAGTACTTACTTACTTACTTACTTACTTACTATTGGTTCATATAGGCTAATTGAATGAATGGGAGGCACAGGCAATGTGACTGAATCAACTATGATTGGCTAGGAAATCGATAGATGACGTGGCGAGAAACTTGCTAGTAGTACTTCTCCTGAGCTGTGATTGTGGTTAGCAAGTTATGAATGAAATAGCATGGAGGTATTATATATAAATGTAGAGAGGGACTAAGTCCTGCCCCCACTCATTTCAATGGCCCATGCTAGGCTAGCTACTTCAGCCAAAAAAGTTTGAAATTGCCGGGTGTTGGAGATCTTGGAGATGTTTGAGCTCCTGCAGGGTGTTGGACAGACCTGGCACGTGACTGAAGCGTTCCGTTTGCACAGCATCTGCTGCAACGATTATCTTCCACCGTCATCAGTGGAACTGGCGTCACCAAACAGGATAGCGGTGTGTGTGTTCCAAAACATTAGACCAGTCCTCTTAAACTATTTTTAAAGCTCTGCAAATGGAGCACTTGACTTAAGTACTTACAGTAGTTCTTAGTCACTGCCTCATTTCTGTTTCCTCTGTCCCCCTCTAAAGATATACCTTCTATCCACACTTTATACTAAACAGAGAGAAGGTGTAAGACCACAAATGCTACTTGCCTCATGTTACAGATTAAAGATGATAAATGTTGCTACACTGATAACCTCTCGGGTGAGGAATGTGAGAAGAAAGCTTACTTTGAACCAATCTTTATCTTGATTCTTTTGTCTGTCTTTCTCTCTCTCTCCATTCCTCAGACAAATAATGAGAGTGCATCCTGCTCATCTATCGTTTCCTGTGGTCATAAGGGTACAGGAATGAGGGTCAAGCCTGACTTCCTGTCAGTATGTGTGCAACTTCCTTCCTCCAGGATGGAGTGCCAGAGGTAGGGATTCGATTAGATTCAACGGTAACACTTTACCTGATGGGTTCATTCATAACACATTCATAACAGCTGTCATGAAGTGCACATGAAGCATTCATGACTGTTTCATGAAACATGACTCAACATTCATACCAACACTTTCATGAATGTGGAAGACACGATGTCAAAAACTTGTCAAAATAAAAGTCTAACAATCGTAAAGCAGCATTGCTGTACTTTATTGAGCACCTCACTTCAGTTCACTTCCCAGTATGATGAATACGTCACAACTCGTAGAGTAAAGTGACATTTGAAGTAGACTTCATAAAATATTCATGAGATGTTTACAAACACTGGAGAGGATTCATAATACGGATTACCAGATTCCAAGTTTTCGTCGTTTTGTCTTCCACATTCATGAAAGTGTTGGTATGAATGTTGAGTCATGTTTCATGAATCAGTCATGAATGCTTCATGTGCACTTCATGACAGCTGTTATGAATGTCTTATGAATGAACCCGTCAAGTAAAGTGTTACCGATTCAACTTTATTGTCATTGTACAGAGTACAAGTATAGAGACAAGTGTGTCGTCATAGAGACTGGACTAGCACCAAGGGTGAGCCTGTCGTCATAGAGACTGGTGTGGCACCATGAGCGAGCCTGTCGTCATAGAGACTGGACACCCAGGCCTGACCAAGACTCGTTTCATTTCTAGGTGTGTGTGTGTATGGACTCCCAGGTCTTCTAGTGTGTGCAACACCTCTCCTCTGCCCTGATGTGTCTTACCTATGTCAGTACTGTATGTGTGTGTGTGTGTGTGTGTGTGTGTGTGTGTGTGTGTGTGTGTGTGTGTGTGTGTGTGTGTGTGTGTGTGTGTGTGTGTGTGTGTGTGAGTGTGTGTGTGTGTGTGTGTGTGTGTGTGTGTGTGTGTGTGTGTGTGTGTGTGTGTGTGTGTGTGTGTATGGTGTGTGTATGGCCACAGGCGACTGTAGCTGACAGCAGGCATGTTCTAGCACCTCTCTCAGTCCTCCTCAGTAACTCAGCAACTACATCTGCTGCAACACCAGCTCCATTAAAGAATCCATGACATTTCCCATTATCACAGCCACGTGTGTGTGTGTGTGTGTGTGTGTGTGTGTCTGTTTGTGTGTGCACATGCATACAAGTTCATGCAGCATTTTCATGTTCATGCATGTTTGTGTAGGTATAGGTGTCTGTGTGTGTAGCCACATGTCTGTGTATGCATGCATGCACATATGAGAGAGAGAGAGAGAGAGAGAGAGAGAGAGAGAGAGAGAGAGAGAGAGAGAGAGACACACACACTGACTAGGCCTTTTCATACCACTGAAATGAGAGCAACAGGCATGCCCACATAAGAGAAGAAAAGAAGGGAAGAGAATATGAGAGTGAAGCAGAAAGAGAGAGAGAATTGTAGATGAGAAATGAAGAGAGAAAGTATGACAGATGGAGAGAGTATGAGACAGCATGAAACAGAGAGAGAGAGAGGGAGGGAGGGAGAGAGAGAGTGGTTGATGGGAAAAGAGTGAGGTTGAGAGGTTGGCCCTGTGGCACTCTGACAGGAATAGTGCTGCCTGCCCTCCTTCCTTACAACAACAAGCAACACAGCCATTTCCCCCGCCGCTCCACTAACACAGGTCTTCAGAGGTTAAACCAACAGGACACACACACACACACACACACACACACACACACACACACACACACATTAGCCCCTGCACTCACACCCAAGCCATGCTCTCAACACACACACACACACACACACACACACACACACACACACATACACGCACACACACACACGCACACCCACACATGCACGCACACAAACCATGTTCTCACTTTAGCACACACACAGCTACATCCATGACGTGTTGTAGAGGAGATCCCCAGTCTGATCCCACGGACAGCAGCTCTACCTTAACCCCCAGGGCAGGGTGTGTTGACTTGACACACTGTGGGCGCGCTAAGTGTTTTGTTTCCTGTGGAGACTGATGCTGGTTGTGCAGGATTGGTGACTGTTTGCTGCTACATATCTCTTCTCTGGAAAGATCTCACAGCAAGCATACACCATTACACACATACTTGTTTATTTTGATTTGCAATACTTATGACAAAAATATAGAGACATTTAACTGATATTTTAAGTTACAATAGCAAAACACTTGGCTGTAATTTCTGCTTAACTTCATGTTGGTCCATGCTCAACTGTTCATGTTCATAAGAGGCTGGCAGCGCCAGTTGTTGCTCAGAATTGAGAAACAAGCTCTCCGTGGCTCAGAACTCAAAGGGACACTTCAACTAAACATATGAAGGGACACTTCCACTAACCATATGGCCACAGTTCAAATCAGCCATGGCGCTGTCATGTGACACAGAAACCTGGGCTAACAGGGTGCGTTCAGTCACACAACAGGGTGCGTTCAGTCACACATGGGCTCATTTTGAAGACAGGAGCACAGGCGCCCCAGTGGCCTCCAGCTCAAAGGACCCATCTCTACACAAATAAATAAATACAACATACTGCTTTTAGAAAAAAATGCAAGGATGCAAAAGAGACCAGTTTCAATGACCCTTTCTGCTAAATGTTTACTGTATAAATGCCATAATTGTGTATCTGGTTAAATTGTCTTTGGGGGTGCATCTATAAAGGGTATCATTGGAGGGTGCATCTATAAAGGGCATTCTATTTGACTGAAGCTGTGTGTGTTGACAAATCAAACGCTTCTAATGACATGATGCTCTGAAATATGTGATTTACCAGAACTCTGTAAAACAACATAAATGTTACATTGACAACTTAAATGTTACGGCAGGAGCTACTAGGTTACGTGATTTCTATAGAAAAACGTACATTTTGATATCAAGTGTCCATTATGGTCTATGAGTAATGTGGTGAAGAGTGTAAACAGTGTAGTGGTGGTACATATGCAGAACATGTGGTGACATGCCAACGAGAGGCTCTTACTAAGGGTGAATATGCAGGGGGGGGGGTATGCTGGACAAGTGTGGTGGGCAATGTGTGTGTGTACGGTGTGTATGTGAATGTGTCTACGGTGTGTGTGTGTGTGTGTGTGTGTGTGTGTGTGTGTGTGTGTGTGTGTGTGTGTGTATTCATGAGTATGAATATGCTGTACAAGTGTGGAGTGTGATGGTTAACACCAGAGGCAGCTAGTTGGGCTGGAGGAGGAAGCTGGAGAACATGATCTGGAGTTCAGCTGAGGCTCACTAGACTGGCACACATCCACACACAATATGCAGCCATACTGACAGGCCTAAAGTACAGGTGTGCTTTCTACAGATATCACTACTACTGTGTGTGTGTGTGTGTGTGTGTTTGTGTGTGTCTGTGTGTGTGTTTGTGTGTGTGTGTGTGTGTGTGTGTGTGTGTGTGTGTGTGTGTGTGTGTGTGTGTGTGTGTGTGTGTGTGTGTGTGTGTGTGTGTGTGTGTGTGTGTGTGTGTGTGTGTGTGTGTGTGTGTGTGTGTGTGTGTGTGTGTGTGTAGCTTGTGTGTGTGTGTGTGTGGTCCTTGTTACTTCATTGGGATGACTTTAATCCCATGTGCGTTGATGTAGGTGAGCAGTATGTTGGCGCGGCGTTCGATCACGTCGATGAGTTTGTCGATGCCCCGCCGGCCGCCCTGGCTGTCCCAGTACACCTGATCCAGGAACAGAGACTGCAGCAGCCGCTCCCTCAAACGGTGCCCTTGCAACACTGACACCGCCTGCTCTGGGAACCTGAGAGAGAGAGAGAGGGAGAGAGAGAGAGAGAGAGAGAGAGAGAGAGAGAGAGAGAGAGAGAGAGAGAGAGAGAGAGAGAGAGAGAGATGGGGAGAAAGAGAGAGAGAGAGAGGGAGAGAGAGAGAGACAAAGGACAGTAAATGTGTGTGTGTGTGTGTGTGTGTGTGTGTGTGAGAGAGAGAGAGATGAATAGAGGGAGACAACGAGAGACAGAAAGAGAGAGTAGCAGAGGGAGAGATGGGGAGAGTGTGTGTGTGTGTGTGTGTGTGACAGAAAGAGAGAAATAGAAGAAAGAGAGGATGAAAGAAGGAGAGGAAGAGGCGTGTAAATAATGCTGTTATGATAACTGGCTCATATCATGGTGGACTGTGCCTCTACTGAATGGCAAAACGTGTGTATGGATACTGACACGCCCTTTACACGCACCATAGAGCTACTGACACGCCCTTCACATGCACCATAGAGCTACTGACACGCCCTTTACACGCACCATAGAGCTGGTAAAGCAGATAACTATGTTGATTCACATGTAGAGAGTTGACATGAACGTGCATCTCCTAAAGCTTTTGCCCAGTCTAAAGAGCACCCACTGAATGCTCATGGAAACAACATGTGCACAACTTATGAGTGTATGTATGGTAGCAAATGGTGACGTTATGCGTGTGTATGTGTGTGTGTCTGTGTGTGTCTGTGTGTGTGTGTGCATGTGGCGTGAGTGCAAGCATGTGTGTGTCATCCTCATGTGAAAGCCGTCTCTCTCCATGCCTGTGTGACAGCTGAGACCCTGTGTGTGTGTGTGTGTGTGTGTGTGACGTCGCTGGTCCCCAGTCCTGTGTGAGCCCCTGCCACTGTGCTATGCCTGCTGATTTACTGACCCCAGCAGAAGCACTACGAATGTGCCGGACGGTAGCATGCCACTGCGGATGAAGGGACGAAACACCAGAAGGGCCACCTGAGCCGGTAAGTTTATATCTCATAACACACGCAGGGGAATTTTCCCACGGGTCCAGAGCCAAGGCAAACTCACATACAGTATATCCTCTGTGCCGCAAACAAACACCCCTCACCATGGCTCTGCCTGAGAGTGACTTCCTAGCATTTCGTTTGAAAGTGTGAGGATTTAAGATTTCTTGATTTTTGACCACTAGAAAGTGTGAGGATTTAGGATTTCTTGGTTTTTGATCACTAGAAAGTGTGCGAATTTAGGATTTAATTTAGGATTTCTTGGTTTTGATCTGTAGAAAGTGTGAGAATTTAAGATTTCATGATTTTTTTTATCACTAAAAGTGAGAGAATTTAAGATTTCTTGATTTTTGATCACTAAAATAGTGAGAATTTAGGATTTCTTAGTTTTGATCAGTAGAAAGAGAGAGTTTAGGATTTCTTGGTTTTAATCAGTAGAAAGCGTGAGAATTTAAGATATCTTGATTTTTGATCACTAAAAGTGAAAGAATTTAAGATATCTTGATTTTTGATCACTAAAAGTGAAAGAATGTAAGATTTCTTGATTTTTGATCACTAGAGAGAGTAATAATTTAGGATTTCTTAGTTTTGATCAGTATAAAGTGAGAGTTTAGGATTTCTTGGTTTTGATCACTAGAAGTGTGCAAATTTAGGATTTCTTGGTTTTGATCAGTAGAAAGTGTGAGAATTTAAGATTTTTAGATTTTTGATCACTAAAAGTGAGAGAATTTAGGATTTCTTGGTTTTGATCAGTAGAAAGTGAGAATGTAGGATTTCCTCCCTCTGCTAAAGTGCTCCAGCATGTGAAGAGGTAAGCGTCCTCCCTCAGGGAACATGTGTGAAGTATACATTATAAAGTCTACATGTTCCCACTGGGCTCTGCTGCTACATGACCCACTCTTCAGCTCCCAGCAGTCAGAGAGAGGAACACGCGCTCTGCTGACATGGGACTACAAAACACTCTATACTTTATAATGTATACTTTACACTGTATACGTTACACTATAGACGTTATGTTGTATACTTTAGACTCTGTATTTTATACTGTACATCTTGGGAGGAAGGGAGGTGTAATTTCGCTTTGGAATGATCTCTTGGGGAAAAAAACTATGGAGTATACCTTTGTACCTGATGCCATTTGTCCCTTTGCCAAAATCCTATTCTGATTTACATAACCATAAGACTAGGGGTGCTGACTCTTCAGAGACACTCTCTCTCTTTACACGCTGGCAGGACATACCAGTGACCTTTGCAGACTCTTAGGCTACTCCTTGATTTACACGAGCTGGACATTACATTACATTTAGCAGACACTTTTTTTGTCCAAAGAGACTTACATATGTGAGGTATATTACACATACTCCTTGATTTCCACAACTGGACATGACAGTGACCAATGCAGACACTTACTCCTTGATTCCCACCAGCAGCCTGTAGTCCAGGTTGTCCACGTCTCGGTCAAAGAAGCCCTTGTTGTTGACTAACACTATGTGCCGGCGGTCGTGCTTGCGGTGGACAATGTGGGCCAGTTCAACACCGTCGGGGTCGGCACATTTCTGGTGGTGACCCAGCTGCACACACGAGTCCTCCGGCCGCGGCCTGAACCCGCAGCAGCCCTTGTCCAGACGTGCGTCCACCTACAGCAGAGAGACATCGGGGGACATTGGCAACGCTCAGAACCAAGAGAGAACTCAGAAGCAACCACTCATTCCAAGAGAGAATCCTGGCCCTTCAAGAGTTATTCTTGCACTGCTGCTATAATTATTTTATTACTGTGTTTACTTTTCTCTTGTTTTGCCCATATATTTATACTATAATTGTTATATTACTATGCTTACATTTCACTGTCCATATGTATTGCTGGTCAATAGACCTGCACTGTTGCACTTCTATTGCACTACCAGCTTCCTCATACTGTATCAGTACACTCATGTGGATCCTTGTTTTAGTATCTTTATCTTTAATATATTTTACATTTATTTTCATGTGGATTTGTTATTTTATCATCCTGTTTACATTGTAGTGTGTGTTGTGTGTGGTGTCTTAAGCTACTGGGACCTTGAATTTCCCCTCGGGGATCAATAAAGTATCTATCTATCTCCATCTATATACAGTACAGCGCAAAGGATGAAGCACAAGTCTTGAACACTTACAGTGCACAGGATAAAGTGAACAAGTTGAACACTTACAGTGCACAGCATAAAGTGCACGAGTTGAACACTTACAGTGCACAGCATAAAGTGCACGTGTTGAGAACAGGATAAAATGCATGTGTTTGTCACTTATGTGGACCAAAGGGGCTCAGTTGAACAGGCTTAAGAATGTGTGTCCAACAGAGCAGCTGGGTTAGCTTCATGGCTGAGAAAGCCCTACCAGAGGGGCTCAGTTCTGTCTGGATCTGGATAAGATGACACTAATATGTGAATGATAAGCCAGAGTTGGAAATCATTTGCAGATCCCTCTCATCAACGTTATGGTGAATTACACATTCCTGAGCACATGACATACTGTGTGTCATGACAATCTTCAAATTGTGCTTTTTTTTGTTGCATGCATTTCTTGATCGACACGACGGGGCATGTTGAACGTGTAAGGGTTTTCCTTCTCCACAGACGTAGATCAGGAAAGCTACTGTCACCAAAACAAGTTACGTTTATGTTGGAGGTAAAACTCCCCATTCAAAGTTCACTTGAGTTCTGGATTAGTTGTAATCCGGGACTGGGAAGCTTGCCCAGTGTGTGTGTGTGGGGGGGGGGGGGGGGGGGGGGGGCTTCCTATACAGGTCACTGATTTGGAGTTTGGAAAAAAAATCATCAAATGAAATACAGTAATATGGCCCCAATTCCCCAACAATGTGTGTGAGCTTGTAGATTCTCACTATCAACAGATAGAAACTCACATTCTTTTTTGGACTGTGGGACTTTAAGACTGGAACTTCCACACCGGCCAGGCCTTGAGCTGTTGGCGCGATACCCTATCTGCTGTTTTCCTAACTTGTAGATTCTAAAATGCCAACGAGACACAAACCCAAAAAGTTCATTCACACTACAACTCACCCGTTGTACTGAGTCACTTTCTCAGCCAGTTAGATCATAACTAATCCATCCTTCTGGACCACACATCTGTCACCTTCCCTCACACTCCAGTGTCACAATGTTGCTTTATTGCGCAGCGCCAACACACACACAGCTGAATGGCATACACCAAAGATTCTAGAGCGGAGCGTGTGTGTGTGTAGCGCTCTATGAGCTTTGCTCTACATACAGTAGTGGTGACAGAAGGGTGTGCTGGTTGTATTCAAAACAACACAGTCTAATAGAAAGTGGTGTGTGCTACACTCATGTTGTCGTGTGTGTGTGTGTGTGTGTGTGTGTGTGTGTGTGTGGACACCTTTACTGTACCTGCAGCAGGAAGTCAAAGAGGGCCAGTTTGCCCCACTCGTAGTGATGTATGTCGGTGCACCCCCACTCTGGTTTTGGGGGGAGCCCCTTGATCCAGCAGCGGTGCTTGAGGAGGCGCTGGTAGGAGCCCCAGGTCAGAGGGGGGGTCGGGGGGGTGGAGTTGCTCACAGCGCTGAGGGAGGGGTCCCACAGCACCACTGGGCAGGGCAGGTCTGCTGGGACAGGACGACACCATTAGAGACACAGACACAGCTGCAGCACCCTCATCACCACATCTAGCACCCGGGATAAAGGCCATCTGACTTTAAAAGGGGCAGGACAACAACAGCTAAACATGCATTAGGGATTGTTTGGTAAAAATGACTAGCCAGCAGACACCAACACACCTGGCACCGATGACAGGCATACTGTAAGACAGGCATTCGGTTATAGTCAACATAATAAGATAAATGTTATTTAGGATCATTCTGAAATCTCGTTGATATCACATGCTGCTCTTGTTTACTGAACATGAAATGAACAACAAGGAATCAGACGCAATAGTTACATGAGTTATCCCTCGGCCTGACTTGGCAGTGGACACTAATACACATGGGTTATCCCTCATACTGACTGGGTAGTGGGCACTAATACACATGGGTTATCCCTCATACTGCCTGGGTAGTGGGCACTAATACACATGGGTTATCCCTCACACTGACTGGGTAGTGGGCACTAATACACATGGGTTATCCCTCACACTGACTGGGTAGTGGGCACTAATACACATGGGTTATCCCTCACACTGCGGCCTGACTGGGTAGTGGGCACTAATACACATGGGCTATCCCTCACACTGCGGCCTGACTGGGCTCTGTTGGAGACTGCTGTGGGCGGTGACCATCTCATGTCGCCTGTGCTGTAGGGAAGCTGGCATTTGCCACCGCAGTGGCCGAGTTAGTGTAAGCTAAATGACAAGGTCACGGTCATGATCACATGTCTAGAGAACAGCAGAATTACACAACATGATGTTGCCAACATCTCAGACAACTCTAGCCAAGATTCTTTTTCTAAAGTTAGGACTATATGACATATACAAGCACAGCCTGTTATACTGTTGGAACAAGGACATGAATGCCTTACAGGAGCATTGACAATGTCATGGCTTGAAAAAAGTCTGAATGGACTTTTTGGTGATGCCAAAAGTCTGAGGTGAAATCCCATGTTTCCAAAAAGCAAAATGCCATTCAAGGTAATTTTCTGTGTGGACTAATTAAATGATAATGGTATAGTATTTGAAAGCAAAAACGATAGCCTAATCTGTATGACCAGTCGACTGCCCATGTCTCTCAGCAAAACCTCCATTAAAAGTTTACAAATGCTCCTACCTTCAAGGTACTGAAATCGCCTGCCAACTGCTGGTAAGCTCATGTTGAGATTCAATACCCTGTCCAGATGAAAAGCAAATACTTCACACATGTCAATACTTCGTTTGATGACACCACAACGACCCCGGCATAACTGGTCATCGGGGGACCTTTCGGCCGTGCTTTCGAAGAGCAACAAAGGCTGTGATTCTGGCAACTGCACTTTTCCGATGCGCGTAATCGCACTCTCGGCAAGAAAGCGCATAGCATCAATGTCATTTCTGGTTAACCAAGGCGGCGCCTTTTCGCTATAAATCCTAATAGAACTTATGGTATCCACTGTATTCAACTTGTGTATTAGTATGCTGTTAAATCCCATGTTTCCAATTTGGCTCCAAGCCACGTCGTTATCGTCATCACGCTTTTCTCCTCTTTCGACCTGTCCCGCTTTGTCAATTGTGGTTTCCAGTGGATTCGGTTCCCAGTACTTCGCTCTCTTGCCTCCTTTTCTTCTCACTTTGGGTCGCACTGTGCCCCTTATAATAGCTGGCTTTAGGCGTTTTGTTCTTAACGTAATATAGACTACGTTAGATCTCGTTGGGTGTGACTCCAAGTCAGGCAATACTCCTGTGTTCTGTCCCGTTGGAGGTTCGGGTGCTGCGAGCGGGTCATCGTGAAGCACAGAGTATACCCCTCTCCCGGTCCGGTACCGTTGGGACTGGTCGGGCCTGCCGTCCGGAGTGTGCACTGAGTGCACTTGGTGAAGTGCAAAAACGAAGTACACAAAACATGCAACGGCGACGATGAGGTTGAGTCTGGCTGTGGGGTGTCTTCGGCAGCAGTTTGATATCCTTAAGAAATAGTAGCACATACAGTGAATCAGCGTGTTTCTAATATCCGCTGCGTGAATAAAACTTGTATCCATTTGAACATTCCTCTCCACATGTTTCGCCTCACTTTCGCCGCGTCCTCCGGTTTATAACGCATGTGCCCTGAGTTCCAGGAGTCCGGTACTCTGCTGCCGGTAGTGCGCGTCTGTCCATCTGAGGTGGGAAAACGAAAAGATGTGTCCTATATTGTCAAACAGCAGACTGTCAGTGGTAGCAACAGCACCTAAACACGGATCAGGACAAGCAGTCACCTCAGTCCAGAAGTGTCGCTCGTCGGGAAGTAGAGAAAGGCTAGAGAAAGATGGCTAGAGAAAGATAAGTTGGAGTACGAGTAAGAGTAGAGAAAGTAGAAAAGTAAGTGAAGTCAGTGGGAGCGAAATAGTGAATCGTAGAAATCAGTCAATGCGCATGTAATGGAAATGTGAAACCTATCTACAGACACGCAAGTGAAACACTATAGATCATCTGGATACTGGAATAGCCAATCCAAGGACAGCTGCAACACTTATCTAGAACTGGCGCTTGACATCAAGACGGCATTTGTCTAATGATTAAGATTTTTATGACATTTCCTTTGGACGACCCCTGCTGGTTCAAAAGATCAGAGTAAATTGACTGCTTTGACGGCATCAGTTTATAGGCCTGCCCTACATGTTTAACCACAAGCAGTTTATTTGTTCAACTGCAGCTGGCTGTGCGATTGATTTGTAGGCACCCGGTTATCACAAAATCAAAATAAACCAATGTAGTATTAGCACGCGTTATTTATTTAATCGGTAACACTAGTCATTATACGTGAAACATAAGGTCGTTTGAGGTAAGCACATCTGCGAAACATATGTAGCCTAGTTATACGATTTTAAATTACAATATTCATCTGCCTGATATCCTGTCCTAAAAGGTTATTCTGGTTTCTTAAATGAGCTGGTTTAAAATATGTGCTGAAAATGACCACTGGGTGTCAGCCTAAACTCAATAAAAAAGTTTAATGCAAATATAGGAGACTGGCGCACATCTGAAACGAGCTAGTTTAGACCTGGAAGTCCTTTTCAGACAGCCCACCATGGCTTGCAAAGCTGGACTGCAGTTGAGAAAGAGAAAGTAGTGTCATGTCACTGTGATCACAGCATCACATGTTTCTATGCAAGGTTTCATTAGCCCTACACAGAATAACCTGCCACCCTCTGTATTTGCCTCCAGTTATGTCGATGCCGGTAAATGATTAAATTAATCTGTTACATAAATAAATGCGATGTGAATGTAGACAGTGTACAATATGACTAAGTGGGGCACTTTTCTGGTATTTAATGAACTTGGTGATACTTCAGGAGATGAGGTACCATATCCAGCCATGCTGCTGACAGAGTAGGACACATGACAAATGCAGAAGTTACACCCTAAACTTAAACAAACTGAAGTTTAAAATATGTACAGTCTAGTAGTCTAACATTGTCTGGTCAAAAAAGGTCACTTGGATATAGCAAATAGGTAGACCCTCAACAGGCTCAAATTGTGCAAAAGTGGTTCAGGGAGCATTTTCCACACATGGATTGGTCACCACAGAGTCCTGATCTTAACTCTTGAGAATCTCTGAGATGTGCTGGACAAGACTGAGCAGTGGTCATTGCAGAAGCTTGTGGAAATGACAGGGAATGCGTGCCGTAAGCCAACAAATATTAGAGTGTGACATTTTTTTGACCAGGCAGCAGAGGTCTACAGTAAAATACTTCTACATCTCTGCCAGGGTGTGTGTGTGTGTGTCTGTATAACATTAAATATTTGTAAAAAAAACAACAACAAACAACAAACCAACAACAACAACAACAACAAACAAACAAACAAACAAAAATCTGCCCTGAAAATGTAACTGAATCTTACTGGATCCAAGACCTTGCTGTGGATGTATAAATGAAGTCATATCACGTCATCAGGTAGGGGTGTGTTATCTGCATCACAAAGGAAGTTGATCCAAAAAACAAATAAATAAGAGAAATTAGATTACATTTTGTAATGTAGCCTACACGTTACATTTTACATTTAAGGTTACATTTAAAAATTACTAATCGTCTGTAGATATGTTATACAAGCATGGATAGTGTAACAGTACCAAATGAAACATTTAGGCGTACTGCTCTATGTTTACAAGTTTTAAATGAGGACATTCACTTGCTGACCCAAATGATCACATGTGGTTTGGACATTTGGGGCGGAAAGGCAACTTTACAGTACACAATTTCTTAATTTAGTATTGCAGGTGCAGCTTTTTCGCAAGGACAGTGACAGAAAAATGTGACAGAAAAATTAATAGTGAACAGAAAAGTGGGGAGTTCAACAGTCCTACTCCACGTACAGCCGGTTTATTTATGGGCTGACGCTTGGCTCAGTAAGCCCTTCATCACAGAGGCTGTAGGCTACATAGAGTGGGCAGTGTTACTCCGTTACTTTGCGTTACTTTGCAGTACACATATGGCAGTAATGGTGCTAATCCCCCAATCTGTGTAGAAGGCCCACGCCATTGGATTTAGTCAAATTAGCTAATCTCAATCATGACAAATGACATATAATCAATGTGTTTTGTTTGCCCCTTGTTTAAATGTATACTGTTTTGGACAAAAACATCTCCTGATACATTTAAATATCAACATAAACAGAAACAGAAACAAAGGTGACTTCCGGTGCTGTCGCTGACTGCACCTTTAAGGTCAGATGTTGCAAGAATAGCAGTCAGCAGAAAAGCAGAGAGAGAGAGAGAGAGGAGACAGTGCAGAACAGAGAAGAGGAAGAAGCCTACAGCAAGTGGAGTGAGGAAGAGGAGACTAACTGTCACACAAGTAACAATATAAGATTAATATTGGATTTGCTTGATTATGAAGTGAATTCACAGGCAGTTATCATATTTCTTTTCTAAAGCATTTGACACAGTGGAACATCCTTTCAAAGCTTAAGAGTTGTTGTGATTCGGAGACTACTTTATCTCAGTTGTCAAAATTCTTTACAAAGATATCAATTGTAATTTAATGATCTAACCAGCGACTTCCCAAAGATTTCCTGTGAACAGATATGTGGGTCAAGGCTGCCCAGATTCACCATTTCTTTTTTTGATTGCTGCAGAACTCATTTCATTAAAGATTGTAAATAGTGATAGACCTAATAAAAGGCCCTCAAATAGAAATACGAATAATGCAACTGGTGGATGGCACTGCTTTGTTTCTAAAAGATGAATATCAAATTGGACTACCATAGAACTGATTAATGAATTCTCCAGGCGTCTGGTTTACATCTTAATGGGTTAAGAGTGATGTGGTCCTACGGTCCTACAATACGGCCCTTGTGGCATTGCTGAAGCAAAATGTGTAAGGTGCCCTTTTGCACAGTACTGTATACTGTACAGTAAATGTTGATAATATAAAATATCAGATCTATCTATCTATCTATCTATCTATCTATCTCTTTCTCTCTACAGCACACACATACACACACACACACACACACACACACACACTCTCTCTCTCTCACACACACACACACACACACACACACACACACACACACACACACACACACACACACACACATCAAAAGCTGGTTTAAGTGAATGGTTGGTGCAGATGTGGTAGGACTTTTAAACCTCTGCTAAACTTACATCTAGATAGATAGATAGATTAGATAGATACTTTATTGATCCCCAAGGGAAAATTCAAGAACATCTAACATCGGCATTCCAAATTATATACTCAAACAAAAATATAAGCTATACTTCGATCATTTATTTGACAAAAACGCAGATTTAAAAGATATATTTAACTTAATCGTAGTCGCATTTTGCTTCTCAGCATTGCATTCAGCTTTTGCCTATCAGTGGGGGCTGAATTTTGTTTAGAGGTGCTCTACCATACAGCCTATAAAGAGAGACATGCTTGAGAAGCTGTCTCTGGAGAATACCTACAGTATCTCCACAATGCGGGATTTAATATGAGGTGAAGAGCCTTGGGCAGATATTAGGCTATTTGAGGAATGTGCGAGCAACACCGCGTGACTCATCTCGTGCATGTTGGCTTAATTACGCAGCCGCAGTCAGCTGTGGTAAAAGGGTGACTTTCTTGAGAGTGGAATGAGATTAAAGAAGTCATACGCTTAGCTTGAGAGGGAACTGGAGTTAGTTAAGCGCTCTAAGGAATAGCCTTTAGCTTCTGAGCCGCACACATTTAATACCTTTTGCTGGGAATAATGTACATCATCTGAAGCCATTCTAAGTATTAAGCGCACAGCAAGCTGAACATGATTGATCGTCTAATTGGCCGACAGGTTGTCACTCTCGTCATTAACAGAGAAATGAAAGTTACTAATGCCAGGTGAGCCAAGTCCAACAACGTGAGTTTGTTGGCACTGCGGCTGAGGCCGTAACGCCAATCTCAACGACTTTTTTTTTTTACTCACAGTTTTTTTGCTGACCATCACTCTCAACTTTGACGACACAGAGCTCGCCGTTAAAGATGACCTCATGGAGAATGCCGGTTTTGTTCTCTCTTAACATCCTATGCACCATGGTCGCTGCAAACGGAGATTCAGGTAGGCTAATTATGTTACATGAGACGAATTTACGTTACGGCAGACGACAACAATTATAGCTCTTAATCTTGTCTTGTTGTTTTATCAGTTATTTAAGGCAGAGCCGCGTGTGATCTCCAATGTTACAAGCTGACCCACATATTTCTTTGTCAACTCTGCACAGATTTGGATGCTTCTGGCTTTGATATGGATCTGCCATGGCCTTTCTCTGGCGAAGTCTTGGGCTATATCGGATGTTTGGTGGCGGCTGTCTTTTATGGAAGTCAGTTCATCCCCTTGAAAAAAGTGGAGACGGGCGATGGTGAGATGCTGAGAATTTTAACACAATAATTGATAAATCAATATAATGCATGTTTTCAGTGCTGATCTTAGGTGCCTTACCAAAAAAAGTAAAGTGGTGAATGCTTGTAGTGATTTATTAACTTAAACTTAAAACATGACCAACTTTATTTTACCAACTTAATTTACTTAATCCAGATAAACAATTTCCACTAAGTCCCACATGTTGAAATTAATTGTTCATAGCTTCAGTTCAGCTACCTTAAGTGTTTTAATATTCAATCTAACACAAATCAAGTGTGGTTGATGGTGTTGTCCTAACTGGATAAAGCGATTTATACATTGTAACACTGATCTCTTTTGAGTGAAGACATTAAGCTCAAAACTTCTAGACCATATGGCACACTCTAGTACAAATTATGGACCATTTTTGTCACATGTAGGGTATTGCATATTGGCATTCAAACATATAACTGCCTTTTGACACTAAACAACAAGTTCATGGTTGCACTACTACTTTCGGCAGGTGTGTGTGTTTTACACATTTTAACCTGTGTTAGCAAATGAGCTAAAACCATCTTATTCTAGCATGTTTCTGAAGACATGGAAAGGCATGGTTGCCTAATATACTGTACAGATGCAGACAGACACAGTCCTGACACTAATGGTTTATTTTTTTATTCTATGCAGCTCTGACTTGATCTAGTAGGTGGACCAACTGATCATTAACTGTGTGTTGCTCCTGCAGGCATGTTCTTCCAGTGGGTGAACTGTCTGGCAATCTGGCTGGTGGGGTTCTTGGGGGACCGGGCCCTCCACTCCCCGTCTGTGCATCCATTGGCCATGTTGGGTGGGGCCATTTGGGCTACAGGTGAGGCCATGTAGGGTGGGGCCATTTGGGCTACAGGTGAGTTCATGTGACCACCAAAGGGCGAGAGGGCAAAGTGTATGACATTAGTTTAACCTGAGCTCATGTAAATCAGGCCATGATCAATGACATTTCACAGAAGCCAGTTTTTCTGGATCATTCCACTCATACCCATAAGATAGTGTTGTGGAGCAGGAGGTTTTAGTCCCTGGGAGCAGGCACTGTTGCTGACCAGTGCTATTTATTTTAGTGTTAATTTGAAGAGTTCAGATGCAAAACCCTCTAAATCAGTCTGACCACTTTTCTTTCAAATGAGCATTTTATCAGGCTCCCATCAGTTTTGCCTACAAATTGATATTTCAGACCAGGAACCGAGTGGTATTAAGTGGGCTTTCAAGCAAAATGATTTGATGGACGTGTATTACAATATGTGTGGAGTGTATTCACCTATCCTTTTTGGCGGTGCTGGCGTTTAGAGGCTTTTGCCCGTTTTCACTTTACACTTTAGGCCTGTTTTCTGTATTGCCTAGCATGAAGACGAGTGTTTGACACCGAAATCTCGACGATTGAGCCCGTTTGTGGAATTTGGCAGCTTTAGAATGGAGCTCTGTATGTCTTTAACATTGCTCGCTTTGTGAATGGTCTATTCTGTCTTTAAAACACCCCTAAACGTTGCCAAATGCCAAATTCCACAAACGGGCTCAATTGTCGACATTTCGGTGTCTTGCACTCATTTTCATGCTAGGCAATGCAGAAAACGGGCTTAAAGTTTAAAATATCGAACTATTCCTTTAATCTCCCTTCCTCCTCGGGCCTCGATCCTCACTGATCAACATAAAGAATGATGGGACGGCAACAATGGGATAGTCTATCCAGTTTTAGTTGTATATCAGTGGGAACGTCCCTCGAGGATCGAGCATCAAGGATCGACGAGAGATGTTGAGAGGCACCCATAGGGTCGTCCCTGTGCCCTGCTGACGAACCTCTCTACTCCACCTTACCTCACTTCCTGTCCTGTCCTCTCAGGTAACATCACGGCGGTGCCCATCATCAAGTCTGTGGGTCTGGGCCTGGGGGTGCTGCTGTGGGGCTCCACTGGGCTGTTGATGGGGTGGGCCAGCTCCAGGTAACACCTACACTACAGGAAATGTCCATCACATAGATAGATAGATAGATAGATAGATACTTTATTGATCCCCAATGGGAAATTCAAGATCACAAACATGCATTAGCGATGGCTTGTATGTATGTCCATGTCCACATCACAAAGCCAATAATACTGTAGCATGTATTAACAATAGCTGGTACATCCGATTGTCTGTGGCAGATTAATGGAATTTAAACATGAATCCATATTGTTTAACATGAAATGCCAAACCTCTCAATCACCTTTGCTGTTCTGCTGAAAAACCTCAGCAATGCATCAGCGCAGATTGGCATGTCGAATGCTGTGGTGTGTGTGTGTGTGTGTGCTGCGGCCGAGATGCCTAATGGATCTCCCTGTGCTTGTCCTAAGGTTCGGGTGGTTTGGCATCGGCACGCAAGAGGTACCCCGGCCCGTGCTGAACTACTGTGGCGCTGCCCTCTGCCTGTTCAGGTGAGTGTTGTGGGCGGCATGGGCATCTGGCTATGTGGGGTGTCTACTGTTCAGATTAGTAACAGTAATTAGGTCATGGTAGGAGGAGGATGGAGTAGATCTTGAAATATGGTCTTGTAATCTGGCAATGTGCCAGAGAACAGAGTAGAATTTTTGACCACATTTACATGGATATAGTCTGTCCAAATTAACAAGAGCTCTATCTATTGACACTTTGTGAACTACAACTTGAATTTTATACACTTGAATCTTAACAATTTCTGTTAAAGGTGCTTTGAGTGTTGTTGGATAACATTTACATTAAAACCAAACAAAAAGCTAGCTCACTACTTCCTCCCCCTCCCTCCCGTGCAATTGGAACTCTCCTAAACGTGTATGTATCTCATCTGAGACTGTGATTGGCTGGAACATGTTTTTCTGGTCCAGGCTACAGCCAAGTAGTTTTTGTTGCTGTTTTTGGAGCCTGGGCTGTCCAGTGACCACTTTTTTTTAAGCAGTGTATTAAGGGCACAAGCAGCTAGCTTAGAAGCCGCACAACATCTCTTGGAGCACCTTTAAGAGACACTACAATTTTAAAGAGGCTTCCTGGCTCTGTCTGGGTGGATGTGTTGAGTGTCTCTGGGTGTTAGTGATAAAGCGAGGCTTGAAATGGCGTTGCTTGGTCATCCCTGCTCAACTCGTTTCACTAAAGCCAATCAGGATGAATATGAGTGACTGTCAAGACAATTAAGTAATTCAGGATACTTGTGCGTTCTCGTTTTACCCCCAAAGAACTCGGGGTTGGAATAAAAAGATACAGAAAATAGTCATTCACGCAAAGTGAACAACTGCCTTTGATGTAGACTTAACAACTAAGTAAAGTTTTTGTTTTTTGAATGGGGAATCATGGCTGTTTCTGTAACATGGCAGGAGTAGGTGTGGCAGACCAACTGAATGCAAATTTATGTATGCACCCACATGTGCGTGCTTCCTTGTCTTGGCTCACAACGTCATTAAGAAAACACTAAATTGCACATACAGTAGTGTATACCTTCATTTTGCCTTAAAACCGAATTAGTTGAAAACACTACTACAGTAGGCTTTTTTCTGTGTGTTTTGTGAGTAAATGCATGTAGCAAATGGTAAAAGGAATAAATAACACACTATAAATATATCTAAGACTTTTGAAGTTTGCACCTTGAAAACAACGGTGTTGGCTCCATCTAAGTAAAAAGAACATTTAAAATTTGTTTTGTAGTTTTACTACAAATTGGAAGAAAAGTCAGACTAAATGTGCCACTTAGTAGTGAGTCTCTTTCAAATGCAAATTAAGTTGAATGGGCTTTTTGAATGGGCCCGCTGCAGGTGAGAGGTGCCATTGATGCATTGGAGGTGCCATTGATGCATTCTCTTTTAAAACATATATATTTGGAAACTAGTTGATTAAAGGTTTCTAATGGTGTCACTTATATGTTTCTAGGACAACAACTAGCAGAGATTGCGATGTGTGGTTGGAACAGTTTTTCAAATCCCCAGGGGAGATTTAGACTCCAGAGGGTTAAAAGGAACACCCTTTCTAAGAAGAATCCTTGCCAGAGGCCGCTGGCTGGCTGGTTTGGTTTGTATATGTGTACTCTCGGGCACAGGCTCTGATGCTGGCTTGTGATCTCTGGAGGTGTGTGTTCAGGCCGTGGGCTAAAACGTGCTGGAGACATTCAGGTTTGAGAATGACCTCTCACCTCTGGAGGTGTGTTCAGGCCGTGTGTGTTAAAAACATGCTGGGCCCTCTGGAGGTGGTTCCTCAGGTTCTGTGTTCATGCTGGGGGGGCTCTCTGGAGGGGGGAGTTCTAACGTGCTGGATCTCTGGAGGTGGGAGTTCTAACCTGCTGGATCTCTGGAGGGGGATGTTAGAACATGCTGGATCTCTGGAGGGGGGTTCTAACATGCTGGATCTCTGGAGGGGGGTTCTAACATGCTGGATCTCTGGAGGGGGATGTTAGAACATGCTGGATCTCTGGAGGGGGGGTCTAACATGCTTGATCTCTGGAGGGGGGTTATAACGTGCTGGGTTTCTCCTGCAGCTCCTGCATGTTCCTCTGTGTGAAGAGTGATCTGCAGCCCCGCACCACACGCAGGATGTCCCAAATACCAGAGGCCTCTCCCCTCCTCATAGACCGGGTAAGTGTGTGTGTGTGTGTGCGCCGCGCTTACATGTCACCCCTCATAGACCGGGTAAGTGTGTGTGTGTGTGTGTGCTCACACGTCTCCCCTCCTCATAGACAGGTAAGTAAGTGTGTGTTTGTGTGTGTGTGTGCTCACACGTCTCCCCTCATAGACCGGGTAGGTGTGTGTGTGTGTGTGCTCACATGTCACCCCTCATAGACCGGGCAAGTGTGTGTGTGTGTTGTAATGACATTACTTTTCAGAACCAATGAGGGAGCTGGAAGTGGTAGAAGGAAATCCGTGAAGCAGCTGCGCACTGTTGAAAATATAAATTAATTACAAGCCCCTGCTAAAACTAATAAATCTGACTCCGCTGAATATGGAAAGTTTTGGTTCAAAGTAAAGTCAATATCCGTAGTAGGTTGATAAACCCACAGTATAAGCTGTTAATGAGAGTGCCTAACCCGTTTCTCATGACACTCGTTTAGTCCCATCATCCTCGGCCGTTTAATTCGGGCAGTTCCTGAACACACTCGTCCCAGCTCTGAAATAAGGCAGAGACTGCAGTGCTGACTCGGGCCACTTTGAGCTGCAATACACAACCCAGTGTGTGATACGCCTGGTCTACCAATACCTTATGCTAGAGGGCTTAGGCTGAACTAAGGTGAGGCAGTCTCGCACGGATCACCACTGGGGAACTGCTCATCGCTAACTCCGGTGCAATAGCCAGTTCTTCTGCAGCTTACTACTTCAGCTGATTTAACTTCTACGGCGGCAAAGTTAAATCCTAGCCATCATTGCGCCAAACAGTTACCCATCACTACCACTCTGATCTCTAAGGTGGGAATTTGTCCATGCGCGTAAGGTTGCGTACGTCCAAAAAAAACGCGCAAATACGCGCATCTCCCTCTAAGCGAATTCTGCCATCCAGTTAAATCGGTCATTTATGCGTGGTAGTGTTGCACGTTTTGGGTGGAGCCAAAATCTGGCCAAAATCTGGGCGTTTCTTATATATGCAACTCTTGCGTGAACTTCTGCTTGAGCACTTTACCAGCTATGCCCTCTGGAGGGCTGGAACAAGGTCAAGTGCCACAAGGTGAAACGGCATATTGCTCATGTCGGCTGTTAGCCTGACGAGGAGCGTCTAGATTTCTAGGCTAGTCGGCAGTAGTTCTAAATACATGTAGGTAACACGGAACGTTACTGATCGACATTGCAGTATCAAATGTGATGCTTATAAGCTGATACGGCCTCATGTTTTCCGCATTAGTGTCACGATATTACCTTCTCCATGAGGCTTCATTGTTAAATAGTGAAAACCCTGTTATAATCACCCACTTTGAGTATTGGAGCTTACTGATTGTGCACCTTCAGTTTTAACTTCACGTGAAGTCATAATCCCATAGCATACTTCGTTCGAATCTGTTCATTTCTTCCCAACTTCACCTAAGTCATCCATACATTTGCACAGACGTCTGCACTAGTGGAGCAGCATA
Source organism: Sardina pilchardus (assembly GCF_963854185.1). Lineage (NCBI taxonomy): Eukaryota > Metazoa > Chordata > Actinopteri > Clupeiformes > Clupeidae > Sardina > Sardina pilchardus. The sequence continues at coordinate 7,793,727 of NC_085004.1, forward strand.
GTTTATTCTCTCGTCTTTTAATTTGTTTGTAATGGAGATTGAACTTGTTATGCCAGTCTCTCTACTGTGTTCGAAGCTGCAGATGGCAGTCTACATATTTCTTCGCCTAGCTAAATTGATGTTATGCGAGGCAGCTGCCAGCGAAACCTTTTTGTCAACCGTGAGTTTTTGAATTAAGTCTACACACCTCAAGCACGTCTTGACTTTATAAACAAACGTCAAACCAAAAGTGAATTTTTTGAAGTAATTTCTTTAAGCTATGTGATGACACACCATTTTACTGTCCGCCGTTCTTTATTCAGTTCACCTTGCATACGTTTTCAAAATCGAAGACTAGTTGGTGTTCTTTCTGGATTTAAATGGCATTCAGAAGGTCAATATGAGTCCCATGTTCCACATTTTCATATCAACCTAAATTAAGGAGGTGGTAGATCAGTCTGGTTCTTTTTTAAATAAATCACGCCTCTTTCATAAGACGGCCTTGATTTCAAACTTGGGCTATGTGGGTGTGTCAGCAGCAGGGACGGCAGAATGCGCGTAAAACAGTAAAAAAAAAAAGGGGAGAATTCCAACTTAAGTACAAGAAAGGCTATGCGGATCAGAACATAACAATTTATTTGTCGGGTACAAGCTAGTCATCCAATACATTACAGTACATCTAATTGCAAAGTGTGAAAGTTACTTCAACAGGTTTAAGAAATACTTGGGCTAAGATACAAAACAGGCAGAGAATGAAACCTACTTTACCAGCTCAGAGATTGTGGGAGTTCTGACTTCAGAATGGCTCCTAGATTGATGGGTTGACTATCCTTACATTATATAGCCTACAAAGTTTGTGATCACATGAGTACTGTTGGTGATACTGAGACCATTGTTGTAGTGAAACCCCTTGAGTAAATCAATCAAGACATGACAATACAATTGGTTACATTTCCTGGTCCAAGTTAACTTCTGAGGCCCTTGGACAAACATGTGACAGTAGGTCCACAATAGGCCCACACTTGGTAGCAAATCAAGAGTCCACATACTGTATGATTGAAATGAATGGTCATCAGCCTGGGAATTGGATCCTTACTGTGTGTGTGTGTGTGTGTGTGTGTGCCCACACGTCACCCCTCCTCATAGACCGGGTAAGTGTGTGTGTCTTCTCACACGTCTCCCCTCATAGACCGGGTGTGTGTGTGTGTGTGCTCACACGTCTCCCCTCCTCAGTGATGCTGACATTTTGTGATGCTGACTATGAATCAATAACAACCTGAGAAATGGTACATCATGGTTGTTATTTGAAAGAAATCCTCACTTTAAATATGTTTCTAAACTGAATTGGCATTGATTTTTGAGAATGGACTGTACATCCTGACATTTGAACGACCACAAATCCTTATGGTAAATGGACTGCATTTATATAGCACTACAGAGTAATGGCTCCATGCCCCTGTGTACCACACATGCTCTTTCTTTTCTTTCTTTCTCTCTCGCACGCTCGCTCGCTCGCATAAACTTGCAAGGTTGAATCCACCCCTTCATAGACCCGGTCAACAAGCCAGTCAGTGTTCCCGTTTTTGATTAGCATCCCACCCAGTGTTGGCAGACTGGGCTGTCGTCAGGTCCACTCTGCATGCCTCAGACTTGTGATGGCCTCGAGGTGCGATCGCTTAAATATCAGCTGGACATGTGATCTGCGAACCCTTGGACTCAGTGCTTACTCAACCCAGTGATCAACCCAGTGATCTTGTGATGTGTAGTGGAATAGCTGTGTGTGTGTGTGTGCACACTTCAACATGTCACAAGTCTTCTCTTCAGCAGTGTTTAATTGTGTCTTTGCATATGTAAACATTGTGGTTGTAAGCAGCTTGCCTGTGTTCCCCTCCAGAGGCTGAACCCTGACTACTGTGATGACTCTGGCGCATGGTTGGACTCCATCTCCCCCAAGTCCAAACGCCTCCTGTGAGTAGCTCTGGGATCTGGACTTCCCCTGGGCAGTTTGGGTTCAATGGGACACCAGACAGTCAGAGAAAAGGGTCAGGCACATGAACTCACCAGGGACAAATAGCCAATAGTGTGAAAGGATAAAAGGTCACTTGCTCAGATGTGATGGACAACTTTACATTTGAAACTTAAAATGTCATATTGATTTATAGGGATGTGTAGTTTTACCCAATAAGCTTTAATATAACCTTTATATAAAAACAATAAAGGTCGCTTGCATTGGATTTGTCAAGAAGCTACTTAATCACCAAGTGAATGTGTGTGCTTATGAGATGGCTTTATTAATAATAATTGATGTTGCCTGTGTGATCTCAGTGGCTGCTCGCTGGCCATCGTAGCAGGCATCTTCTACGGCTTCACGTTTGTGCCTCTCCTCTACATCAAGCACCAGGCGGTGGTCAACGGCAGCATGTTCACCGGGGCCAGTCAGTACGGTCAGTCACTGCCACCACAGCCAACGACTAGCATGAGCCGCTACTTTAACACAGTTAGCAAACCACTGCATGCTACAATTGGACTCCAGATTTAGGAGCAAGCTGAAGTCATTGGCATAAAGTGGAACTGATTTGTGTGTGTGTAGATCTGGACTACTGCTTTGCCCAATATAACGGCATCTTCCTGACGAGTACTGTTTACTTCCTGATCTACTGTGTGGCCATGAAGAACAAACCTCGTCTGTACCCCCGAGCTGTCCTCCCAGGTATCACCACACTCCCACACACACCTCTTAGCACACCACACCACACTGTACAGAGGAGCAAGTTTGATGTGCTATGGAGCGTTAATCACACAGCTGTCATGAAGCCCAGTCTCTTCTGCTCCTTCTCCCCGTACAGCTCAGGGCACGCATTAGGGGTGGCACGCATTAGGGGTGGCACGCATTAGGGGTGGCACGCATTAGGGGTCTCCTGCATTAGGGGTCTCCCGCATTAGGGTCTCCCGCATTAGGGTCCCCCGCATTAGGGTCCCATGCAGGGCCATGTTCTGCCCTCTAACAGAGGATGCCATTTCTCTGTGTGTGTTTGCAACGGTCCTGAGCGGGACCATGTGGGGGTTAGCCACGTACTCCTGGTTTATGGCCAACACCTGTCCACTGTACATGATGGAGGAAATGGGTTTCATTTTTTGTCTGCACAGGGCATTTCTAATGTGTGTGTGTTTGCAGCGATCCTGAGCGGGACCATGTGGGGATTAGCCACATACTCCTGGTTTATGGCCAACACTTACCTCAACACAATAATCACCTTCCCTATTGTGACCGCTGTGAGTACTACTGCTACCGCTGCTGTGCCTCTCATTTTAATGTTTTATTTGCACATTACTACTGTATGTATTCCTGAAGCTGTATGACTTGACAGGGACCAAAGCTGCCTGGCTTTGACATAGATCATGCAGATTAGAGCTGTAATCAGGCCTTATAAGTTAGACCCAACGAGGCCCGAGCCTGACTGTGTTCAGCCCGAGCCCGACATTTTGATTGACGGCTTTTTGAAAGCCCTAACCCGTTTACAGCCCGACATTATTGAAATTTGCGCACGCACATATCTCTTGCTTTTAGTCATGAATGAGTCATGTATACGTCTTTTAACATAGCCTAATTTATTTATAACTAGGCTATAGGTCACTAATGAAAATGAAATGAAAATCTCTCCACACAACCACCAATACGAAAACAAATGGGCCAACGCGCCAATAAAAACGAATTTGCTTCGCCACTTCTCTCCACTTCTCTCCACAATCCAGCCTCAACACGACGGTGAACAGCAGCTGAAATAATAAAATAGCCTAATGTCAACATTGGGCTATACTCTGTCTACCTTATGCATCTAAGACTCAATTAATATTTAGTTATCATTTGAAAACCTTTGCTCACTTGATTAGGCTACATGTCTTTGTGGAGGAAAATCCATTTTCGAATCTTTCGCACTCGAAACGCATGCATCACCTGACCACTAATTTACCGCGGAAGCCCGAGCCCATGCGAAGTGACAATTTAAGACCCGGGTCCCGTCGGGTTTGGGCAAAGATCTTCAGCTCTAATGCAGATACATAGAGAATAGGTTCTGTGTCCAGATCCCTCTGTATGTAGAATGGGATGGTCCACATTCAACTTTCAATAAAAAGAATATAATGTGCACAACACTATTTGCTCCCATTTAATATAAACATAGCCTGATGCCTGATGAAGACCCAGTAGGGTCGAAACATTGCTTGCTTTTTTTAAAAAAAAAAAAGGAAACATTAAATGGGAGCAAATAGCGGTGTTGCGGACAATATGTTCTTTTTATTGAAGCTACTTTCCATTTGTCCTGCACCTGCAAGGTGGGATGGATGGATTGATTGATTTATTTCTGGATTAAGACAAAAAGACAAATCCAAAGGATGACATGCTGAATTAAAATACTTATTTCCAGCATGGTCCTTGATTGTGCAATGTGCAGACAACTACCCTTTTGAACTAATTTCAACTTTCAACTTCTGTCCAAGTCCTCAGCTATGATTGTCATACACCCAGGAAAACGGGTTGCTGGCTAATGTCAGATTGTGTGCAGTGTATTGGTCTTGTGAATAATCCTGTGTGCAGTGTATGGGTCTTGTGAATAATCCTGTTCACTGTTTAGTTTGGTCAAGACTGGGCGTGGTGAGCCCATCTGTCTTGTTATGCTGGGACTCCCATTCCTCCCCATACAAGTACACTTTTATTTGTCTTGCCCTTGACTTGATTAATGTGCTGTTTCTGAAGTGCTTGTTCTGCCATTAATCAGAAAAGCTATTGGGGTTGTTTCCAATCAGTCCCAGATCACGGATTTGAAATTGTAGGTTCAGTGGCAACCTAGCAATTACGCCAGTAATTTATGTCTCGGGCAGAAAAATGTGTTTGTAGACAATAATCACATCAGTCATCCTGAAAAAATTTGGAACAAGGTTCAAAGATTTAGCAGGTGGAGCTTGATTATTATCTCTTTCTAAAGTGCAGGCAAATTCGTGTTCTATTGCTCGAATCACATCTCTGCATGTTCAGTTTTAACTCTAATGGGAAATGGTCAGATCAAGCAACACACCTATTGCCCTACAGAATAATCAATGCATGTATTCCCCTACAGATCAAGCAATAGACAATACACCTAATACTTTTACCAATATAGTGTATTCCCCTACAGATCCCAGTCATTAGTGCGCTGTTGTGTGGAATGCAGTCACAGGTTTTCCAATGGATTATATATTCTAGCTGTCTGTGTTTGTATGCATGTCTGTCATCACTGTGTGTGTGTGCGCGCACATGTCGTTGTTTATGCATGTCTTTGTCCTGCAGGGGTACAGCCTTGTAGCAGCTATGTGGGGAGGAGTGGTCTTTAAAGAAGTTCGGGTGAGTAGTATCGTCACTCTCAATCTGTACCCACACACAAACACACCACATGCCTCCACACACTCGGATGTAGTCAGCACATGGAGAGGAGGGGTACACATTCAGAATACTGTTCTCCGGTGATCTCCATTCCGTATACTGTTCTCCGGTGATCTCCATTCCGTCCAGTGAAAGCCCAGTAATGAGGATGGATTGCAGTCAGTCAGGCATGTTTCATACACAAGGCTCTTCTCGTTTGTCTTATCTATCCTCCCTTCCTTCCTTCCTCAGTCCTCTGGCTCGTTCCCACTGATCTATAATGAATGATGGTGCAGCAACAATGGGATGGTCTATCCAGTGTTCTTTATAGATCAGTGGGAATGGGCCGGAGGACCAAGGAAGGGATGGAGGGAGGATGGATAAAAAGACGAATGAGAAGAGCCTATAGACTAGCTTAATCACTCCTCAGTTCTCCCCTCTGTGGGGGTGTTTTGGGCGAGTTCCCTCCTCATGCTTGTGTGTTGCGTTCTCTCCTCTGCTCCATGTGGTCCTGGATGCGTGGCTGTGTTGGCAGCTAGTGGAGCTTTGTTGTGTTGGGGCTGGCATGATGCTCCTCCTCACTGCACTCGGAGTGTTTGTTTTGGCCCGGCGGATGGCGTGCTTAATCAAACTACAGCTAATGCGAGAGCCTGCTGCAAGCTCAAGAGGGGGCGGCGTTTAATTCTGTTTACCGTCCTCCTCTCCTCCGTGATTCTGTGTGTGTAATTATGCCATTGTTGTGGAAGATTGTGTTGATGGTGTTCTGTGCATTGCTGAATGACTCATATCTGTGTTTAAGTGCAGAGTGCTGATGGTGCTGTTTAACACCAGGGACATGGCGCTCCAATTGCACTTAGCTCCCAGCGCTTCTTCACGCCATTATGGTGGAGTTTCAGTGCCCATGCAGTGTGGACTGACTGTGTGTTGCCCACAGGGTCTGGCCAACTGCCTTGTGTTTATGTTGGCTTCTGCGGTGGTCTTGACTGGAACTGTGCTGACGGCCCTCTCCAAGATGTAAGAGCTCTTCTCCTGATGACCAGCAGAGGGCACAGTAGCTCTGGTGTCTACTCGATCAGCTCTGGACCCTCTCTGTGGTGACGTCACCTCTTCTGTTGCAGCTGACTACTGGTAGCCCTGCCTGTCCAGTGTTTTGGTGTGTGTGGACGATTCAAAGTGAAAAAAAAAGTTTAAGTGAGTTGGTGTTTACAATGAAATAAAACATATTTATATTTAAATGAACCAAGTCAGTTTTGTGGTGTTCTCATTTTTCTCTTATTCGTGTGTGTGTGTGTGTGTGTGTGTGGTGGGTGTGTGTGTGTGGTGGGTGTGTGGGTGTGTGTGGGAGAGAGAAATAAAGGGTTTTGGGCATGACATTCAAATCACAAATTGGTGGGAAAGTGTTTCTGGTAGTTACAGTATAAGTATATCTTAAACAATGCAATTGCTAGAGGACTTGAGTTTTATTTTTTTTTCTTTCCAAGTTTGTTTCCATTGAGCAGGTCCTTTACTTAAGGACAAAGGTATCGTAAAAGGTCCGCACACCTTTTCTTAAAGGACAAATAAAGTAGACCTGACGTGTGCGTGTGGTCAATTTACTTGGAGTGGTTGACTGCCAGTTTGGGTAGGTGGACAGAACTCTGCTCGGTGGTTAAATGTGCATGAAATGGGATAAAGAATCCCTTAACAAAGCGACTACTAGCATGTCCTCAATTCCAGCACAACTCTAGTGTGAAGTGTCCCTGCGGTGCCTTAACCATTAGCGGCAGGGTGTGAACGTGTCCAAATATCCTCCTCTCAGAAAGGCGCTCGTTCCGCTCCATAGAAATAGGAGCCCAAGAGCATGGGTCTGCATTACCGTGGGATCTCTCCCTGCCCTGCGTTCATCAGGGTGGAAGTTGATTTAGAGCTCTGGAGGGACCAGAACAAGTGTCCACTACCAAAGGGGCCGTCCTGTGCTGTGCTCTCATTCTGCTGAGGCTTCTATACGTTAGACCGGCACATCCGGGAACTTGACTCGCAAGAAACGTTCCAACCCCTTCTGGGGGGAAAACAAACAACGCCTCTCATTAACTCCAATGCAAATTAGGGTCAATAAACGTAATACGTACCGAAATCGTAGGAGTAAATAATAAAGGAAAACACAACGAATCAATAGCACCACTCAATATATTACCACTTTGTCGGTCGTTGACCGTGAAAGATTGTTAAAAAGCTTAATTCAATTAAAGTAAAAATATGTCCCTTCAGTCTCCCGAGTAGCCTACTAGCAGTAGCAACAACCCCACTCCGTGGCGAGTGTCAGTGTCATACCCCCGACAGCCCTACTTGTATCACATTGAGTCTCCAGTTAAACTAAATTGTTTTCCTGTATTTTTGGCCTCATATTTGAATTTTAATGTAGTGTAGTTGACTCACAGGCTCAGATGTAAAGTTTGTTCGTTAGATAATGCCAAGATATGATCATAGCCGAAGTATTAGCCTAGATTTCCGTTTTCTTTGGTCTGATAATTTTTTGGGTATAGCCTAATGTTAGGGGTTCTTAGCTTTGTGGTTGGTAAACCCAACCACACAGCAACTTTTCGGCATTTCTGTCTACCGGGAACCGCTCTGCCGCGAACAACACCGTTCACTTTGGCTTGTTTCAGGCTTGTTCGAGGGATTGTTTTCCCCTCAAAAGGGGCGTGGCGCAAACAACCTGCTCTGTGTGACGCGGGTCCGGTCTAACGTATATCGGTAAGAAGTGTCCACTACCAAAGGGGCCGTCCTGTGCTGTGCTCTCATTCTGGTGACGCTTCTCTTGTCAGCAGGTAAATTACCTGCAGGGGGAGGTGAAGGGTTATGATTACCACTGAACTACCTGGACACCCAATTGTCCTGCCTGTGTACATCCCTGATGGGCTAATGACATGATGCGGACTCCCCTGCCGCTGCCAATGGCTCTGTCAGTGTAAACCCAGTTGACTAATTGAAAATTGGCCTCTTTGAATAGCTGAAGCTAGCAGGGGCAAACAAGGCAAATTAGCAGGAATATCTTGAGCGCAGCAGAGAGAGGGGGGGGGGGGGGCAAAGGGCTGTGAGGTTGGTGTTCTCTCTTGCGTATGCGAATAGATCAGTTTTCATCTCCAAGGTTTGTTGTCACTGATTTGGAATGGGATAATGGTGATAAATCCCTCAAAGAGGATTAGTGGAAGAATGCCGACACAGATGTAGAGGCCCTCGCCTCTTCTCTCTCTCACACACACACACACACACTACCGATGATAATTGCTTTAGTAAAAAGCTGACCTGAATGGCAGTGTTAAAATACACAGACTGAAATAAGTCCCTTGATACCAGCCCACGGATAAATGTGGGCATGGCATGAGTGGCAGGGCTGGTTAGGTGCTGGAAATTAATTAACACATTTATTTATTTATTTTTGTTTTTTAAGCAGCTCACCCATACAATGCCTGGTCACAGTGATCTCAGTCTATCCAGGCAACGTCTGAATTTGCCCACACACTACAAGATGGTGAGAGGCAGGGTACAGGAAGAAGTCGTGACAACCGTGACCATGTCCTGTTTGGGACCGCTCATAGTGTGCAGCTCGACACACTCAGGCCAGCTCTCATCAACTGCAGACTAAACGCATTTGATGTTCTGTCTAGATGATGTGGGTGTGGTGCTGGGAATACGCTGCATTCAGGATGTAAGGGAATAAATTAAATGATGGTCGTATGATGTGGGTCAGACATGAGTACCACCAGAGGAATGGCGTTATTAGGGTACAGGTCAGACATGAGTACCACCAGAGGAATGGCGTTATTAGGGTACAGGTCAGACATGAGTACCACCAGAGGAATGGCGTTATTAGGGTACAGGTCAGACATGAGTGCCCCCAGAGGAATGGCGTTATTAGGGTACAGGTCAGACATGAGTGCCACCAGAGGAATGGCGTTATTAGGGTACAGGTCAGACATGAGTGCCACCAGAGGAATGGCGTTATTAGGGTACAGGTCAGACATGAGTGCCACCAGAGGAATGGCGTTACTAGGGTACAGGTCAGACATGAGTACCCCCAGAGGAATGGCGTTATTAGGGTACAGGTCAGACATGAGTACCCCCAGAGGAATGGCGTTATTAGGGTACAGGTCAGACATGAGTACCACCAGAGGAATGGCATTATTAGGGTACAGGTCAGACATGAGTACCCCCAGAGGAATGGCGTTACTAGGGTACAGGTCAGACATGAGTACCCCCAGAGGAATGGCGTTTTCATGGTACAGTGAGGAACGAGTGAGTCAGACATAGAAAGTCTTGTCTCAGAGGTCAGAAGTCTTGGATGCACTTGCAGTAAGATGAACACACCATGAATGCACTTGCAGTATATTGACATGAACCCATCGATGGCTGAGAACCAAAGGGGTGTAAGTGACATTTCACCAACTTTACAGGAGAGCCAAAACAAATCTAACTGCTTCAATATATTCACAGTTAAAGACCTTAGGTTTTTGTTCAATAACTATATATTTATAAATATTTTGTCAGCTAAGAGAGCTCATCAAGAGGTTTCAGGCGATATATATAACTCAATTTTGACCCAAATGTCACTTATGCCCCTTTGTTTCTCAGCCCTCGACATGATGAATGCACTTGTAGTATATTGACACAAACACATCATGAATGCACTTGTAGTATATTGACACAAACACACCATGAATGCACCTGTAGTATATTGACACAAACACATCATGAATGCACTTGTAGTATATTGACACAAACACATCATGAATGCACTTGTAGTATATTGACACAAACACACCATGAATGCACTTGTAGTATATTATTGACAGGAACACACAGTCCATTCAAACAACAGCAATGATCTTTCAGGTAACACATTCAATCCTGCACCTGTTCATGAAGCTCCATAGAAACTGAGATGTCACTGGGATATTTTGCAAGCTGTATTGGCTTCCAAGGACTTTTATTTGCATATTGGACCATAGAATTTGTTTCTGTGCATTTGTTGCTTCATTAACCAGAAGTAGAGATACAGACTGCTGTACCACAATGCAAAATCAGTTGTATCCAAACAATTTGAGCCACAGTCTGCTGTATACCTTCCATCACACGCTGATGTGATTTGCATGATGCTTCTCTGTGTCAGTGTCATCGGGTCTGGTCTTCACGGTGCTCTTTTCAGCGCGAGGTGTGAAATGAAAGATTCTGCTCTCTTCAGCTGGTGCGGCTCTACATCTCCCTCTAATATAGAGATCTGGTACCAAACTGACTCCTTTGGTTCCCCATATCTTTAGGTGACGCTTTGATTTTGCTTTGATTCCTGTCAGTTCTTTTTTGGGTCACAGTCACACAATGCTATACAAAATCTATGTCATGCACATGCAGGAAGGAAGGTAGCAGTGGCTCAGGAGGTAGAGGAGCTAGAGGAGTCGTCCAGTAACTGGAGGGTAGCAGTGGCTCAGGAGGTAGAGGAGTCGTCCAGTAACTGGAGGGTAGCAGTGGCTCAGGAGGTAGAGGAGTCGTCCAGTAACTGGAGGGTAGCAGTGGCTCAGGAGGTAGAGGAGCTAGAGGAGTCGTCCAGTAACTGGAGGGTAGCAGTGGCTCAGGAGGTAGAGGAGTCGTCCAGTAACTGGAGGGTAGCAGTGGCTCAGGAGCTAGAGGAGTCGTCCAGTAACTGGAGGGTTCGAGCCCAACTCCTCCTGACCCTGTCGAAGTGTCCTTGAGCAAGACACCTAACCCCAGCGCTCCCGATGAGCAGGTTGGCACCTTGCATGGCAGCCTCCGCCATCGGTGTGTGAATGTGAGGCATGATATGTAAAGCGCTTTGGGTGCTCGCAGAAGCTGATAAAAGAGCTATATAAAGGCAGTCCCTTTAACCATTTACCATGCTTAGATTACACTACAAAATCTGCACATGCTCAGATTGTACTCCATATCTGCATATGCTCGGATTGTCAACAAACTGTTATAATGGACTATCTAAGTAAAGTGTTGGACTGTTTTGGGTGTATTTTTGCCTTTGCACATCACACTGATACAATCCTAGCTCATATTTTTGCCTTTGTGCCTCACACTGATACGATCCTAGCTCATCGCTCCCTGTTCCTGGTGGCTGGGCTCTGCTACGGATCAGCTGGCGAACACAATGCCCCGGCTGCCACTGCCTTTTGAATATAAAGTACAAAGACTCCCACAGCCTGATTGGAACGGTTCAAAAAGCGGCCTTCATTACAACGGCACAGGGAGCAGGGAAATGTTGTGAACTCACACACCATATTCACATATTCTGACTTTGAAGCTGGAAGAGTGTGTGTGTGTGTGTGTGTGTGTGTGTGAAGGGGGTCAGTGGTGGAACATGAAAGAAAGGGCCAGTAAATGTGATTAACGGAGAGAAGGCTGGCGGCAGAAGAATATTAAATAAGGACTGACACAAAGAGAGATTGAATTGGGGAATAGCTTCATCTGAAAATATTCAATTGACCTATACTCATCAGTCAACGTTCGTTTAATTTGACCTGTTTTCATCGGTTGATGGTCCTTTTTTGCTGTGGGGAATGATCTGTCTTCTTTTGGTACTTTTTGTCATATTTCAGGCACAAAAGAAGTGCGAGTTCGATCCCATCTCTTTGCACGACAGAACACTGTAGAACACTTAAAATAGCTTTCTGCTCTTGGGGAAGACCTGAAGTTCACTAAAATAACAGCGGTTCCAATGACACTCTAGAGAAAAGAATCAAGGAGTTCAACTTGTGAATCACTGGATGAAAGTGAACCGCAGTGCAATCCAACATTCATTAGTGTGTAGAGAAAGAGAAGGCTCACCAGTG
>NC_085004.1:7810930-7818430 GCF_963854185.1 Sardina pilchardus
CCTGTTTTCAAAACAGTTAACATGCTGATCTAAACAAAAGCACTCTGGACAAAATGTCACATTTTGCTTGCAAAAGGCTCTTACCCTATCAAAGCATGAATGACATCTGTGTCGACTGTTTTGCAAAATGGCGTGAACAATGTGTGAACCCAATGAAAACGTGTGAACACATTTGCAAGAGAAGGCAGTTTATTAATCTTATACACAGGTGCAATTCATAGTGCTTCACACAGATACACAAATATGTAGTCACTCTGTCAGTACAAGATGGTCATTAAAATTAACCATAAATCCAAGTGTAAAATAGTTGAAAGATAAAAACATAAGATAAGTGAAATCATTTAAAAAAAAAAAGAACTAAAATAAAGTTGAATTAAAAACAAACATAGAAAATAATCAAATAAAAACATAAGTGAGGAGATTTAGCTGTGCTTATCTCAAATCAGTCAGATACACCATATCACTATGCACTCTGAGCCTGACGGAGTGACTACATAGAAAGTTGATTGTGTGTAACACACACACACACACACACACACACACACACACACACACACACACACACACACACACACACACACACACACACACACACACACACACTTATATTCAAATGTTGTGGCAGTGCTAAAATAGATACACTGAGCTTTTGCAGGATAGCAGCCATCCAGAACACCATCCTCACTGGATTTCGGCGGAGGAATATTAAGACCAAAATTAACCAAGAGTGAAAGTGTGATTCTGCGCTGACAGAACCAGGGCAAACTAATTAGTGCCCACCTGGCAAGACGAGTCGATGTCTGCGTGGAGGCCGCACTGAAACGGATCCAATTCCCCTCTCTGAGTGCGGAACGCTGTAATGGAAAAGAGGATAACTTGTTCCCAGGGGGGAGAAGAGGTCTGCTGGAAAACGGCGACTCATAATTTTCAGATAATGGGGCAGCAAAGGTTAGAGTGGTCGGCCATTGTACAATCTCGCTTGGCTGCTCCCCATATCTGGTCGAGGCATTCCCATTTGTTTGCACCTGATATGGAGTTAATATTAGACCGACCCATGACCCCCTATAAGCCCTCTGCATGCTGAATGGTATCACAGGGACTTTTTTTCAGAAATAAAACAAACGGAGATATTTGGATTTGTGATTTCTCACCTTCCTTATCTTCCATAAACAGATAGTCTGATAACAGCTTTAACAGGGAGGAGATGAGGGCAAAAGCAGACATTCTCCAAACCTGCACATCTTCGGCTCTTTTATCTTCCTTTCATCTCCTCTGTGTCGTCATTAGTTATTCCTTTTAATGGTTTTATTTTATTTTGACATTTAGTCTGAAGTTGGCTCATTCCTCCTGTCATGCATATTATTCGCCTGTCTATTCCCCTTTGGCGGTAATCATCAGGCTTTTAATGTGTCACTGGCAGCACTGGACATGGGCAGAGGAAATGGACATGGGCAGAGGAAATGGACATAAGGAAATGGACATGAGGCAGAGGAAATGGACAAGGGACAGAGGAAATGGACATGAGGAAATGGACATGAGGAAATGGACATGAGGCAGAGGAAATGGACAAGGGACAGAGGAAATGGACAAGGGCAGAGGAAATGGACATGGGGGAGAGGAAATGGACATGAGGAAATGGACATGAGGAAATGGACATGAGACAGAGGAAATAGACATGGGGGAGAGGAGATGGACATAAGGAAATGGACATGAGGAAATGGACATGGGCAGAGGAAATGGACATGGGGGAGAGGAGATGGACATAAGGAAATGGACATGAGGAAATGGACATGGGCAGAGGAAATGGACATGGGGGAGAGGAGATGGACATAAGGAAATGGACATGAGGAAATGGACATGGGCAGAGGAAATGGACATGGGGGAGAGGAGATGGACATAAGGAAATGGACATGAGGAAATGGACATGGGCAGAGGAAATGGACATGGGGGAGAGGAGATGGACATAAGGAAATGGACATGAGGAAATGGACATGGGCAGAGGAAATGGACATGGGGAGAGGAAATGGACAAGGAACACAACTTTGTTATGGTTACATCTGCCCAGGTTCTGACCTTGTGCTGGCCCAAAGTTGCCTTTAAGTTGAGCAAACATTCTAGGTGTACTTGTTCTGTTTCAACATTTTACTTGGGAAAAGTGCAAGTTGTTTGATGTAGACTTTGGCTCTATTCCAGCATCCATGTTTGTTGGCCAAACATCAAACAACAAACTCTTCAGATTGTTGGTGTGTGTTCACAAACATTTGCAATGAACTCAAAGCAAGTGAAAACTGTTTGGAAACACTTGTCAACATTTCCCTCAACACATCTCAGATCAGGCTCATGATGATCATCATTGCATCCACGTCTGAGGGCTCTCTGAGTTTATCCACGGAGCTGACAGCACTAACTAAGAGATGCATAGGCACCACCATTTCTAATTTTGTGGCTGTATTCTATCCCGGATGCTCCCACAGACTTCTCTGAGGGGCATTTTCAGTGGCATCGTCAGGGTAACGCTCTGCATTAACCCCAGGTGGTGTTTTTCCGAGATCTGTCATGTTTTCCGGGTTCCTCGTTCTACCTGTCTTCACAGTCCAGGAAGGGCCATCCATTTGGCGCTGACAGGTGAGGGCTGCAGTGTGTAGCTGTGAGTGGAAAAGGGGGGGCACATCAAGCCTATCCAAGGACGAACACATATGATGTCCAGCTGAACGGCCCCTCAGTGCTCAGCTTACAACACATGCATGCATGCATGCATGCATGCATTCATTCATTCATTCATTCATTCATTCATTCATTCATTCATTCATTCATTCCTTCCTTCCTTCCTTCCTTCCTTCCTTCCTTCCTTCCTTCCTTCCTTCCTTCCTTCCTTCCTTCCTTCATGCGTTCATCCATGCACCCATTCATTTATATGGAAATGAATGAATGAGGTCAGGGCCACTCCAGGCTGCAGGTAAGTGTGGAATGCTGTTTTGTACTCGTCTTTCTTCATTTCCACCAGTCAAAACAAATTACTCCAATAATGCAGCCCAGGTGCAACCCCTTAATGAGCCGTGTCAGTGGGATACGTGGTGCCAACAGGTCTCAAGCACAGTGTTTATTGATTGCTTGTCAGCGTGTACAAGCATACCGATCAAGTCAATCTGAAATCAATCCGGAAGTGAGGCATTCTGATGAAAGAATAATAACTACCTGGGATGGCTCAGGGTTTTGTTACTGATGTGCAAGATTTATATTCAGATCCTGTGCCTCTCTGAGGTACCGGTGTCCTGGCAAGAGTGGCAGAAAGACAAAGAGACTCACAGCTCAGGGCAGAATGTATAATGGAATAGAATATATTTCCTGTATGGCGTCATGCTAGAATGACATTCAAGAATCCTGAACAGCATACATTCTGAAGGCCCGTTCACACCGCTAACGATAACACAGCTAGACAACTCTAACAGTGATGATAACATTCTAAAGGCCCGTTCACACCGCTAACGATAACACAGCTAGACAACTCTATACTGTGATATGAGTCTCCACACTGATCCACTATCTCCCAAAAATATTCTTCATGCTCGTAAAGGTGATGTCTGAAATGTGATTGTGGATTGGATGTCGATATAGTGTGCAGTGTAACAGATGTCATTCAAAGTCACTGTGCTTTGGTTACCATTGGAAGTGTGGATAAGCCTTCACAAGAATGAAAACGCTATTAAAACAGCTTAGGTTTGTGTGATGTAGCGTCTTATTTTTATTCCAGCTGTAGTGAGGAAGAATCACTTTGGAGATGTTTCTGTGTGTGTGTGTGTGTGCGTGCGTGCGTGCGTGCGTGCGTGCGTGTGTGTGTGTGAGTGTGCAGGATATTGGGAGAACCACTTTGGAAATGTTGTTGTGTGTGTGTGTGTGTGTGTGTGTGTGTGTGCAGGATACTGGGAGAATCACTTTGGACATGTTTGTGTGTGTGTGTGTGTGTGCGGGATATTGGGAGAATCACTTTGGACATGTTTGTGTGTGTGTGTGTGTGTGTGTGCGTGCGGGGGACATAGGGAAAGTGAGTGTTTCTTTGTAGCTATGCTGTATGAGGGAGACACAGTGGTACTGACTGTGGAATATCTGCATGTCAAAACGGATATCAGCATGCAGAGGCAGTGGGGACTACAAACGTGAGGCACGACCGCAACTTGAAAGAGCAAATCCACGCGCAACATCCCTCCCCCGGGATGGAGCTCCCCCGCAACCTGCTCGGCCAGGCTGTTTGGTGTCAGAAAAAGCACCGACATTTACGAACAAATGCCTCCCACATGTTTGTCTCTCATCTTTAGATGCACACGACATCAGAAGGTTTGTTCCGCTGCAGTATTATTTGCTGCCTGTCTTCGCATGACAGCTTTTACATGTATTACGGCAAATTGGCCATCTGGCTGAGATCATGGAGGTATTATAAGAACTGGAGAGAGGGACTAAGTCCCGCCCCCATTCATTTCAATGGCCGATGCTAGGCTAGCTACTTCAGCCAAAAAAGTTTGAAATTGGCCGCAGCCATCTTTGAGAAAATGGCGTTCCATGGGTGTCCATTTCCGTCACCAGCTAGAATGAGCCAATTAGGTTCCACGTTACAACGAGACAACATAGGTACATCGTTGATGAAGATTGGAGAGTGAGAGAAGGTGTTCGTGAACGCGCTCCTATCGTTACAGGCGCAAATGTATTTAATTATTTGAGTTGGGATGGTGGTGGAGAAGTTTGCCCCTTGTCTCGAAATCCTAATGTGATATTCATATGTCATGATATAATAAACATGGCGAGTCAATATTGAGCAAGAATTCACTTAGCATACACATAAATATGATCCCCACAGTAAATGCTTTGAACTGACTGTAGCCGTTATGTGCGCAATAGGCTGTCTACCCGACGAAAATGACTCTTAATAAGTAGACATGGGATGTAAGAAACGTGTGGATACCAGATATGCTATTTGTGCTGCACCCAGTGTGAATTTGCAGTTTAAACCTACATTTATAGACAGACGAAATGAAGCCAACGCATATTATAGGCTTACCGGTAGAAGCGCGCATCCATCTGTTATGTTTCGAGCAGCATGCATTTTAAGTCTGCTGTCACTGTCGGAAACTTTTGCCGTTATCTACTGTAGGCTGTGACCCCCAACGCTGCGTTGTTATGAACTAGGCTACAGGTCTGCAGCTGAGCGTTTTAAAATAGTTTTCATAGCCTAGCCTACACAACAGCGAGTAGGTTAATAATTGGGTTTAGTTAGAGAATTTCTTCGCATTTTCTAGAATGTCTTATCATACCTTGCCAACTCATACATAGTCTAATCCAAATAATAGTAGCCTAACCTATTAGAACGACATTTGCTTTTTTCTTTTATTCACAAAGCCTGGTATAATGATAACCCACAGGCATCGAGTATCGGTAACTTAATCCTAGTCGTCACTCGTCAGTCATTTTATTTATGTCTTCTAGAATGCGTTATCAACATGGACGCGCGAGGACGCTCGTGCCGAAATCGAAACTCGTGCATGAGCTGAGCCAGCTCGTGCATGAGCTGTCTCGTGCATGCGCTGGTGCCGGATATGGTACAACCATGGAACGCCATTTTTTCAAAGATGTCGGCGGCCAAATGACATGCTAACTGGCTGAAGCTAACCCTCCAAATCCTGACCCCCTGGCTGAGATACATTAGCCTGTCTTCGCATGACAGCTTTTACATGTATTACAGCAAACTGGCAATCTTCCAGAGATACATTAGCCTGGCTCTGTCCAACTCTTTCACAAAGTGAATAGAGTCTGGGAACTCTCAATTGGGAAATGCTTGCAAACCTTTCATCGCAGATGTGATGCTAAATATCAATAAAATGCTTTTAAAAGGAGCTATGGTTATATAAATATATAAATATATATATCTATATATATTAATATATAACCATATAACCAGGGCTCTAAATTAACACCCGCCAACCCGCCAAATGCGGGTAAAAATTCATTGTGGCGGGTATAAAAAAAACCTTACTAGCCACTTTGGCTGGTGGTGAGTGATAGAAGAATATTGTGTCCTGATTAGAACGGTATGACGGTGCCGTCAGCACCCCACCGAGGGCCGCAACAAACTTTCAGTTTTGCACCTGTAGGCCACGGGACTGCCATCAGGGGTGTCCAAACTACGGCCCCCGGTGTACTTCAATGCGGAACGCCGAGCATGCATTTAATTAGTTTATCATAAATCCGGCTGGCCACGCACTACTGTAGGTTATCATTGTCTGTTCGCTATTTTTTCCCAGCAACGATGTTGTGGTTAACATAAAGTAATGCTTTACACTCTTCTTAGAGAACGTTTACATTTACAATGTCAATATCAAAACAGCATGTTATGATAGGCTACTCTTTGAAATCTCTGCAGCAAATCTAATTTGCGTTATGTTAGGCTACTAATAACGTTACTCATAACGTAATTGGGAACGTGTTCGAATGCGCATGAAAGGGAGAGAGAGCACCAGCTGGCTTGTCACTGTGATAACTGATTATCTCCTTTTTATAAGAAACGTAAAAGAAAAACGCAAAGACAACAGTAGTTAGGCCTACACTACTGAAAGGTAAACTGTCAGAGTGCAGGCATAGCAGGCACTGAGTGGAGCCAGTAAGAGTCTTAAAGTGACAGCACCGAGACTGCCCTTCTTAAAGCGACTAACGATCTGCTACTAATTGCTGACTCTGGGAACTGTTCAATCTTGGTCTTGTTGGATCTGAGTGCAGCTTTTGATACTGTACTGTAGATCATAATCTACTTATCGAACATCTGGAGAACTGGGTTGGAATCAGGCGCATGGCTCTAAATTGGTTTGTTTCATATATTACACACAGAACCTTTAGAGTCAGTATTGGGGCCTACTCCTCAGCACCTGCCACCGTATCATCAGGAGTTCCTCAGGGGTCAATCATGGGACCACTGCTGTTTTCCCTGTACATCCTCCCCCTAGGTCAGATTACTCAGAAATATATTTTATTTCATTGCTATGCTGATGATCTGACCATCTATAGTAGTCAGTGCTCCATGACTAGGCTAACTGACTGTGTCATAGATATAAAAAAACTGGTTGACGCATAGTTTCCTGCAGTTGAATGAGGGAAAAAACGAGATTATTCTGTTTGGTCCCCCTAAGCAAGCTGAGCGCCTGAAGGGAAACCTGGGTCATTTAACTCCCTTCAATAAAACACAAGTTAAAAATCTTGGGGTTTTATTTGACACTGAGTTAAAGTTTGACAAGCAGATAAATGCTGTAGTAAAGGGAAGCTTTTTCCCAACTCAGAACAGTTGCTGAGTTTAAGTCATTTTTAATGGAATCTGACTTTGATAAGTGATATGCTTTTATCACAAATAGACTTGACTACTGCAATGCACTTTACACTGGAGTAAGTGAATCTTCCCTCACCCGTCTACAACTGGTTCAAAATGCAGCAGCCAGACTTCTCAATGGTACTAGGAAAAAGGAA
>NC_085004.1:7823430-7858430 GCF_963854185.1 Sardina pilchardus
GTTAATATTTGTTAATTGTTACTAAAATATCTATTTGCCACAAGTTAATGTTTTTTCATCATTAATTAAATATTAGTTGTTTGCATATAAACTGTATGTTAATGTTTTTAACAAATAGAAAGCAATCTATTAACTAATATTGTGTTAATAGTTAACTAAATGTTGTTTTGGCACTAATTAACAGTTATATTTCTTACATTAGAATGTTAGATGTTTATTTACAAACTAGGCTAGGCTATATGTTAATATAAAAGTTAATGACATATTATTATTAACTAATTGTTATTAAACTGTGTTTCTGCCTTCATCCCAATATGAACCACTCCTCATAGGACCCTTATAATAAAGTTGGTTAAGCTTAATTGATATATTAGTAACTAACTATCAGTAGGCTATGGGTCTCTCACACTGGAAACTCACAAGGTTCACCAAGGTCCTGAAAGATGGAGGCTAGCAAATTGATGCAAAAACTAGCCTACACTGAAGAAGCCAGTGCAAATCAATCCTGTATGCAAAGAGGACATTACTATTTTTATTTTATTTTTGCCCGTTTTTATTGCCTGTCTCTCATTCTGTCTTTCTCTCTCATACTCTCCCTCGATCTCTTTCTTGTGCTCTGTCTCTCTCACTCTGTAGACTCTTATTTTGTAGAGGGTGTGGTTGCCTAGAAACGGTATCCGCCGTTCATTCCGACATACCAGCACTCCGACATTGACGTCCAATTGTCGTAGTGGAGGCATGTCTCCTTATGGGAAAAAGTCCCACCACTCCGACATTTTTTTTTTCCATGGTCGCAGTGGCGGTATTTCACTTTTTTTTCAAACAACGTGCCATTCCGACATGAGGTAATTAATAGGCTATTAATGTTACAGTTATTATTTTGCTGTCACTTCGTCCTTTTTATGGCCTAGAAGGTTGTATTTGGTATCTGTGGATAGCTCTAGCTCTCCTCTTTTATCTGACATGCAAGTCATATATTTTTGACCAGGCGTTTCACGAGTAAATCAAACGAAAGTAGCGAGCCGAAGCTATATGACATTCTTATTTGTTTGTCACTTCGTCTGTTTTTATAACACAAAAGGATCGATGTGTTTGGTATCAACGGAAAGCTCTGTTTCTCCTCTTTCATTTGATATGCTTGTCATGTCTGTGCGATGCCTGGTCCCGGAGTAATCCAAGCGAGAGCAGTGGCTGTGTGCGTGAACGCAGAGCAATATAGACTGTAAATATGATATACTTTGATTTAAATTCATGATTTTATTTTATACTTTATACTTGATCGTACAGACACGTGTCTAGTCTCGTTGGAAAGCCCCGGTTCTGCTCTTTCATGCAATATAGGTCTCATCTCGCTGTGACTAATAATCACGGAGCAATGTAACAGAGAAGAATGGGTGTGTTTTTTGACGCACTTTGCATCCGTCGGGCTCATAGGGTCCGTTAAATTGACTTGGAAAAAAATAGGATTTGTAAACTGTCGGAATGGGGGTACTAAAATGTGTCGGATTGGCAGCATGTCTAAATAGCAGCATGTCGAAATAGAGGCATGTCTAAATGGAAGCATGTCGTAGTGGTGGCATGTCTGAGTGGCAGCATGTAACCCCTAGAAACGTCCTCCTGTGTACTTTAGCCTCATGTTAGTTTTCCTAAGTTATGTTAGCAGCTATCACTGAACGAGTTTGCTGCCTACAGTTTGAGTTGTGTGAACACCTTGTGTGCGTGCAAAACACGAAGTAAGTGAAAGTAACCGAGATACATAGCTGATATCTTTGTTATATTCTATGAACATAACCATATCTGAGTCATGTGTAGGGCCTGTTGTTGGTGGGATATGGATGTGTGTCATGCTCGTTTGGAATGCTAACTTAGCGTTATGCTAAGCGGAGATTAGCCTTAAGGGAAACGTATAGGCCTACTTTCACTTAGGTTAGTAATGTCAATGCATGTATCCTGAAGTTGTGTGTGTGATTGAGATATGGTTATGTTCATAGAATATAACAAAGATATCAGCTATTCAGTTCATTTAGGCTATCTTTATGTGACAGTAAATTGCCAATGAGCATTGGATGCAAATGGGGTGCTTAGTTTAACATGTGGCCTGCCTTGTTTATTAGACAGTGATTATGTGGTACAGTGACCGTATTAGGCTACTAATGATGGCTTCTTTGGTTCCTTACAGACCACACATAACTTTATTGTTGTATGGCAATTGTTGAAGGCAACGCAATAAAATAAATTAAAGGAAGAAACTGCATGCTTCGATCACGGGTGTGCTAACCGACGGCACTTAGCCTAATCAACTCCATCCAAAACCAACATTTCCATTTCCAAGTCCTTTCCTCACTAACACTTTCTGTCTTTCTCTCTTTGTCTCACTCTCTGGTTGAACCCACTCGCTCTTTCTCTGCTTATTTAATATTTTATACATTCTGTTGTCATTCTAGTTAATCTTTTTTGATCAGTTTAACTATCATTGACTGCATTTACATGGTCAGTGTTCCAGGAGACCATCAGGTGAACCATCAGTGGTCAGTGTTTTAGTAGAAAGCAAAAAGCTATTTGAGAGTTCTTTGACTTCATGAATAAAGCATTTTCATCCTCCTTCCCAATAATGTGTGCTGAGATCATTCATTTCCAGTGAGAGAGATCCAGTGTAAAATATTTGCTATCGTTGATAAATGTTATAATAAATATTTGTAAATGATTAATAATGACTGTTCCAACTTTATTATAAGGGTCCCCATACTGATAGTTATATATTACTAATGTATTCATTAAGCTTAACCAACTTTATTATAAGGGTCCCCATACTAATAGTTATATATTACTAATACATTAATTACGCTTAACCAACTTTATTATAAGGGTCCTCCATACTGATAGTTATATGTTACTAAAGTATTAATTAAGCTTAACCAACTTTATTATAAGGGTCCCCCATACTAATAGTTATATATTACTAATATATTAATTACACTTAACCAACTTTATTATAAGGGTCCTCCATACTGATAGTTATATATTACTAATATATTAATTAAGCTTAACCAATTACTTCAAGGGTCCTATAAGGAGTGGTTCATATTGCGATAGGTAGAAACACAGTTTAACAACAATTAGTTAAATAATAATATGTCATTAACTTTCATATTAACATATAGTTTGTAAATAAACATTTAACATTTAATGATGGAAGAAATAACTGATAATTTGTGCCAAAAATACATTTAGTTAACTATTAACAAATATTAATACAATATTAGTTAATAGGTTGTTTTCTATTTGTTAAAACATTAACATACAGATTATATGCAAACAACTAATATTTAATTAATGATGAAAAAAACATTAACTTGTGGCAAATAGATATTTTAGTAACAGTTAACAAATATTAACAAAGGGTTAGTTAATGGCTAGTTTGCTATTTATTAAGGACCCTTATTATGGAGTGTTACCCCTATGGTTACACTACACTTCCATTATATTCATATCTTCAGCGCCATATGGTAAAAAGGGTGGCAGAGCTTTGGTCAACTCAACCTAAGGTGGAAACACACACACACACACACACACACACACACACACACACACACACACACACACACACACACACACACACACACACACACACACACACACAGATTATCATCCAGGACCAGGAGGTAGGACACATGCTGTTGCATAGTATAAACTAGTGGATTTCATTATGGACAAAATTTGCATTACTGGCTTGTATCTATATTGTTTGTATGCATCCGTTCATCTTAGATCAAAATGACTGTCGCATATTTATTTGTTGTCTTACAGTATGTTTGCCAATTGCACGGTTTGCTGTATACTGTATCTTCATTGCAGTGCTTTATAGAGGTTTAGATTTACATGGAATCAAAGAAAAATATTCTGCACCCCTTGAGCCATGGAAATATCTATTGATGACAAGAATGCAAAGCTTTCTTTCTATTAAGCAAAATATTAAGTATAAGAGTAAGAATGAATGTGTGAGCTTTCGGTAAAGTGTTTTTCAGGCAGCGTTGGAAATTGCATTTCATAGATGACAAACAGAAATAATTAAACATGAATGGACTTGAACTTGAGTGTGAGTGAGAATTTTGTGTCTTAAGAAGTCAGAACAACTCCCTCATACTAACGTAGACATTACTATTCATTCATTTGCTACCTGATGTCCAGTGTTGGGAAGGTTACTTTAGAAATGTAATGTGTTACAGTTACAAGTTACCCTGTTTAAAGTGTAATAGTAGTGTAACTATTTGAATTACTTTTTCTGAGTAACGTAACTAATTACTTTTGATTACTTTTTGATTACTTTTCTGATTTTTTAATGATATATATAGTCCCCAAATCCATGAGGAGATTTCGGCCTTGGTCTACAGGCTGCCGAGCAGTTCTGTACAAGCGCACAAGGCAGCATGGACATTCAATACATAAATTAGCAACACATTTTTTGTGAGGATAATATAATGATAATCATAATACGTTTACAGGCAGGCATTTAGGCCTATGCTGATGGCGCTGTAGATGTGATAGAGCCTATCAGAAGGTCCTGTATCAAACTATGGCTGTGGAGAGAAACAGTTCTTTTTACATACAATATTCTTTGCAAGGTTTTGCTGACAATATTGAGATGTAATTCAAATTGTAATTTTGAAAAAAATCTAAAGTACCTGTAATTGAATTACACATTTTTCTCCAGTAACTGTAATATATTACTGTTACATTTATTTTGTAATTAAATTACGTAACTCAATTACATGTAATGCGTTACTCCCCAACACTGCTGATGTCTCAGATCTCAGCCATCAGGCATTCATGAAATCTCTCAACTAAAGCCCTTGTCAGCTTTCTAAGAGCTGCAAGCAATCGCTGACAGGTTCAACATTAACAGAGACTGGGCAGCTATTAGGACTACAGAGGAGCAAGAATATGAACATCAGTGAACACTCAAAACAGTGTCTGCAGAGTTAACACAATTACTTTTGTTTGAGGAGACAGCAAAACATCCGTATAAAGTTAACCAAACTCTGACATGAATGTTAAAGTAGTGCTATAGCATTTCTCTGATGGTGATGCTGTTCTGGGGAGCGAACAGGGATGCTTGGTTGATGATTTTGTTTATGTTGCTTGCCACTTATAAAATCTGCATGATACACCTGACATATAGTGTTCTGGAGGGGGGGGGGGGGGGGGGCAGCTCTAAACTATATGTCCCATTGCCACCTGTGTCAGTCTGACATTTGACTGGAGGTCTATAAAAGTGCTTGATCAAAGAGAGCACATGTGTTCCATCTAAGGTGATCTGTCTTCTCATCGTGGAGCTATTCTGAATGTGTGGGGAGGAGACACATCAGAGAGCTCGCAGATATGATTAGGGGAAGGTCACCAGATCAAAGGAGACAAGGCTGCACCTTGCATACATCAATCTTTTTATGAGATAGACGCCATTCAGCATAGTGCCTTCTTCAGAGTATGCCCAGGTGAAGGAATGTGATATATACTGTAGATATTAAATGCCCACACCCGTATACAGTATACTGTACACTACCATAATCAACCAATGACAACACTACCATAATCAACCAATGACAACACCTCCGGTAAACAGAATGACTTTGTCAGAGTTTAACCAAAGGAGGGACCAAGTCGCAGACCGGCTTGATTTGAAGTGTTAGTACTTTATAAATACATACAATTCATAATTTATTAAGCATTTTAAGAACATCATAGGATCTGGCAAATAGCTTTGTATGACTGATAGGCTCTCACATCCTCTTATGCTATCTTTATGGTCCTGATTGGTTACAATGACGCAAGCTGGTGAAAGGCTTACAAACATTGAAACTTGACAGGCTTACAGTCTCCAGCATGCAGGTTCAGGTCTCAAGGTTAACAGGCTGTGGCCCACTGTAGAGTCTAAACTACTGTCTCTGTCTACTGTCTACTATCTCTCTCTCTCTCCAAGTCACTTTAAAAAAAGAACACTCAGAGGCTGATGTACAAAGTCGCTGGTCCTCACTACGTGGTGTGGAATTCATGAGGCTAGCTTTCACTTCACCAGGTAAACAGAGCTTATCGGCTCCTGTCCTGGCTGTCTCCACAATCTAACAGAATTTGGAGCCAACAACAATGACATAATTCAAAACCTCATCTATTTGTGTATGTACAGTAGGCTACCACAGAGTTAATAGCCTTGTCTAGCTGGAAGGGAAATGGATTATGGAAAAGTAAGACATTAGAAGGGAAATGACATTTGTGTTTCTCTTGTTGACACATTTAATCACAATTTGGATAACACCAGCTTTTAAAAGGTGGACATTTTTCACAGCAAAACAGACATGCGCTTTCATACATATGCCAGGATACATAATCAATCACTACGGAATACCACTTTACCCTTGACTTTCCCATAGCTGCATATACATGAGCAAGAAAAGTGTGATTGACCATTCTGTGTTCCTGTGAAAATGTTCTTTCCTCCATGTGCGGTCTGTTTGTGCATACGACACCATGCGCACATAATGTCTGAAACGGCTGATCATTTCATAGTCCACCTCGGACTCGGCCTTTCTCTTCTCATCAGAAGAGAATCACTTGATACTCTAATGGTCCTGCTGTCATCCTCCTGTCCTCCATTAAGACATTTCATCAAAAGCCATCTCCCACATTTACATTTCTTCATGAAGCAGACAGCACTTTTGTCCAAAGTGACTTATAAAACACAGATTAACATTGAAGCTACACTGCAAAGGAGACCTTAGGATACAATACAACTCCACAAACACCATGGCCCTCATTTATCAACAGAGCGTAGAAACCAGCGTATATCTGAGCGTAGAAATCATCTTACGACGGGGCTCACGTGTGATTCATCAAACTTTCGTATCACTCCAATTCCAGCGTAAGAATGAACATTTGTTGATAAATGTGGCGGCTGGAAACAAGCGTGATTTAAATATCACGCCCCTATATTATGCTCATTTTAATGGCCTCGCCCCTAGAATTTACGACATGAAGGTGCATTATACGTCCAAAAAAGATCATTAGTGATCTCAAGCCACAGTGACGTCCAGCTGAACCTTGTTAATTTTGACAGCTAGAAGCTGTCATCAAGGAAGGCGGGAAACTAGAGCGATTTGAGCGCAACAGACTTTATTTTCACAGAGAGAACGCGTCATACTATAAATACATTAATTACAAAACCGTACGACACTGAAATTTGCCCTTTTAAAATATATACTGTATGCCTAGGCCTAATTCATGAATGTTGCGTTTGCCAAAGAGAAAGTATTCATCGCCTATGGCTATTCTAAGCCATGAAATGTGTCAATATAATATGCTTCATTACAGAAAATAGGCTGCACATGTTCAGGAAAGGTGTTATGTCCGAGATAGTCCATCAATTCAACTATTCAACTTTCTAATGCACCGCCGATTTACTGCTGCGCGATGCATGCCGCCTGAAAAACCTGCGTACCCAAGTTCAGACTAGACGTGAGATTTGAGCGTAGCCACCGATCACGTTCACATTGATAAATGCCATACTTTGCGTGGAAACAAGCGTACGCCTGTTTTACGCCTGTTTTTGGTCGTACGCTCGTTTGATAAATGAGGGCCCATGAGACTACCCGAGGATGACACACACACACACACGCACACACACACACACACACACACACACACACACACACACACACACACACACACACACACAATAAATAGACTACCCGAGGATGACACACACACACACACAATTCCCCAAACACCATGAGACTACACACACACACAATTCCACAAACACCATGAGACTACCCGAAGATGAGAGTACAAACACACACACACACACACACACACACACACACGCACACACACACACACACACACACACACACACACACACATACAATAAATACAACTCCACAAACACCATGAGACAACCTGAGGATGAGAGTACACACACACACACACACACACACACACACACACACACACACACACACACACACAATAAATACTACTCCACAAACAACATGGCACTACCTGAGGATGAGATTGCAGAAGTTTAAAATGCAGTCTAAGAGTCGTAAGAGGAGATGGCGTGGAGGGAGAAAGAGGTAGAATGAAGTAGAAGGAATGGCAGGGAGGAAGAGTTAAGTGCATAGTAATAAGCACATGATAAGCGCATGGTAAGTGCATATTAAGCACATGGTAATTGCATGGTGTGACGACCCAGCCTTCCCATGCTGGGTTCGTCCCTGACCCTCCAGGTCTATTTGTTTGTCTTGTGGCTACTGTTGCTGTTTGTGTGTACCAGCAGGGCGAGCTCTGAGTTGCGGTTGCGGCTAATTGGAGGCCTAATGACGTACACCATAAAACCAGGACCTCCCAGTCCGCGGGTCTCTCTCTCTGGCTTGCTGGCTTCGACAACTGGCTCCGTTTGCGTTTTGCTTTTCGTTTACCTTTCGCATTACACCTCATGAACTGACTTACACCACAGTTTTGCTTTGTTTTCCATTTACTGACTTTTGTATATAGTTCGTCAATAAACCTGTTTTGTTATATATTTCGGTGTGGTCTTCCCCTCTTTTGTGTTTTGGTGACCTTGAGCCAGGCGACCATTACATGGGAAGTGCAAGTTAGGTGTGTTGGGGTTGTGAGATGTGTTAGGAGAGGATGTTCTCTCACAGGAGTTAGGTCTTTGTAAGCTTCTTGAACTTGGATGCACTCAGTCTCCCCTTTCAGTCTTTCTCATCTCTATGGAGACCACCACCATTAACCGTATCGCCCTAGTGTTCTTGCTGTCGTCACATGACACGTTTCATCTAAGAACCGCTCTTGTGCTCAATAATGTTTTTTTTTTCTTTTCCTTCCTGTGAATGGAATTGAAAAGTGCAATCATGTGTCTGGTTGAAAAGCGGCCTTTTAAAGAGCAGTCAGATTTGAGTTCTATAGTTGACAGTCTGCTGAAAAAGTGAAGTGACCTCCAAAGTTTGATGTAGACGCCAGCCTCTCATAAACACACCACACACCTCTCCCGTGCTCCTAGGGAGAGAAAAGGTTTGTGAGCTCATCAGAGGTGTCTCCCACAGCCACGCGCTGGTCGTCATTAATTCGCAACTCCGCTTCACTATGGATTTCCTTTGTAGTTGTTAACAAAGGATACGCAGCAGTCTGAATTTCCATTGAACATGTAATTATGTGCATCTTCAATACACTCTCACAGCCTCTCTTTTGCAGGAGAGTGGTCAGTGTTTGGATGGTGTGTGACAGGTGTGTGACTAGTGCATCAGAGCGGTAGATAAAACAGAGTGGCGACACTCCCATAGACTTCCATAGGAAAAAATGGCAGCGCTTTTTCCAGGCTATTTCCTCCTTATGGGGCTTTTGGAACTGTTTACAGCCAATCTCTTGGTCAGTAGTCAATGAATTGATTGATTACACCTTTCAGCATCAGAAGTACATCCCACCCTCCTGCGATTCAGCCATTCAGCGCAGGTTTTTTTGGAACTTTTGATCGTGGCGGCAACATCAAAGAGTGTCGCAACTCTCTCTATCTATGGCTCTGTAGTGCATTAGTGTGAGTAGCCATTACTGGGGCTACTGCACGGATATCGCTATCCAAGGCTATGTTGTGGATTCTATACAGAAGCAGGAATAACGCTACACTGTTGATCTGGAATGCTCTGTGGTTATCACTGTTGAAGGGGTCTGGTATTCCAGGTGTTCCTACTAGGGTTGGCATTCCAGGTGATGGTGGTTCACATGGCCCTGTGCTCATTGCTCCGTATGGTTCTGGGATTTTAGGAAGTCCAAGAGATGTTGGTGGGATCAATTGGATTTGGGTGGGACTGAGGTGGCCCCATCTCTTCTGGAGGTGTCTTCCACAGCCACACGCTGGCCTTCATTAATACCCAACTCAGCTTCACTATGGATTTCCTTTGTAGTTGTTAACAAAGGATACGCAGCAGTCTGAATTCGCATTGAACATGTAATTATGTATATCTCCAATACACTCTCACAGCGTCTCTTTTGCAGGAGTGTGGTCAGCGTGTGGCCGGTGTGTGACTGTAGTGCATTAGTGTGAGTAGCCATCTCCTCTGGATCGGTCCTCTCAGCTGTTGGGGAGGGCAGAGGAGGACAGCCCTGTCTCCAGAGATGAAACAATCTTCTGGGCTGCAGAAACATCTCAAAGTCAACCTCTTACTTCAAGAAG
The DNA here is from genome assembly GCF_963854185.1 of Sardina pilchardus. Classification (NCBI taxonomy): domain Eukaryota; kingdom Metazoa; phylum Chordata; class Actinopteri; order Clupeiformes; family Clupeidae; genus Sardina; species Sardina pilchardus. The sequence goes on from NC_085004.1 coordinate 7,833,656, forward strand.
TCATTCTGCCTCTCCCCACATCCCTCCCTCCTACCACCCCAAAGACCTGAGGGAAATATCGAGCTAGAGGGTGCTTGGGGTGCATGTATGTGTTAGAGAGCGAGAGAGAGAGACAGGGAGAGAGGGAGTGTGTGTGTGTGTGTGTGTGTGTGTGTGAATGAGAGAAGTGGAAGTATGTATGTGTTAGAGAGAAAGACAGGGAGAGAAAGAGAGGGTGTGTGTGCGAGTGTGCGTGAATGAGAGAAGTGGAAGTACGAATGTGTAAGAGAGAGAGAGAGAGACAGGGAGAGGGAGAGAGGGTGTGTGTGTGTGTGTGTGTGTGTGTGTGTGTGTGTGTGAGAGAGAGAGAGAGAGAGAGAGAGAGTCTTGTCCCTTGTCATTTGCTGGGGGAGATGAGAGCATCCCTGTGATCTCTGAGCCCTTTTCAGGAAATGAGTCCAGTGGTGCTGTAGCTCCTCAAATCCAGCCAGCTGTCCATGCTGAAATCCATCCTCTCCAGGATGAGCTGCAGAGCACACACACACACGCACACGCACACACACACACACACACACACACACTCTCTCTCTCTCTCTCTCTCTCTCTCTCTCTCTCTCTCACACACACACACACACACACACACACACACACACACACACACACACACACATGAACACAGACACACACAGACACACACACAGACACACACACACACACACACACACACACACACACACACACACACACACACACACACACACATGGCACAGGCACACACTAGTTTGTTAAGCCAGTCTACTCTGGTTCAGAAGCCGTGTCTGGTCTGGTTTGTTTAGCCAGTCTTGTCCAGACGGGTCAGCTCAGGCATCTGCTGTGCTTGTTGCCATTTGGGAGCCTAGCCATACAGTATCTTGGATAGTGAGTTGTTGGTTTTGGGAGTCTACTGTAAAGCCATGTCTTGGATAGTGAGAGTTGTTTGGGAGCCTAGCCATATCTTGGCTAGTCAGAGTTGTTTCCAGTTTTCAGACAATACTGCAGTTGTGGGATGTATCAGGGATGGGCATGAGGAGGAATACAGGAGCCTGGTGGAGGACTTACCATCGAGAGGGTCAAAGGTGGTGAACACATACTGTACAAGTACCTGGGCATACATCTGGATGATTAACTGGACTGGTCAGTCAACACTGAAGCAATATACAAGAAAGGGCAGAGCAGGCTGTACTTCTTGAGGAGGCTGTGGTCCTTCAATGTCTGCAGCAAGTTCCTCTGGATGTTTCACCTGTTGTTGCCAGCGTCCTCTTCTATGCTGTGGCTTGCTGGGGAGGAAGCACTAAGAAGAGGGATGCTGGGCGACTAGACAGGCTGGTAAGGAAGGCTGGCTCTGTTGTGGGAGCTGAACTGGAGTGCATCACTTCAGTATCAGACAAAAGGACCCTAAACAAGCTACTCAACATCCTGGACAATGACTGTCATCCACTCCACAGCACTATCATATAGCAGAAGAGCTTGATCAGTTGGAGACTACGCTCCCTGACATGCACAACGGACAGACTGAAGAAGTCTTTTGTACCCAGGGCCATACAACTCTACAATGCTTCACTGAAGGGCATATATCTACACCTCCACCCTCTTATACACTTACATGGCATGGCTTACATGTCTACCCTCTCTTATTTTGTCCATATGTTTGACCAATGACTAATGTCTGTACCCATATCTAACTTATCCTTGCACTGCTGCTATAATTCCAATATTACTATGTCATTTTTATCTTATTTGTCCATATATTTATACTAGTACTGTTATTTACCTCCGCCAAGGAGGTACAGTATATGTTTTCATTGGGGACCGGCCGGCGTTTGTCTGTCTGTCTGTTTGTTTGTTTGTCTGTCTGTCTGTTAGCAAGATAACTCAAAAACGCAATGGATGGATTTCGATGAGATTTTCAGGGAAGGTCGGACATGACCCAAGGAAGAAACGATTTAATTTTGGGAGTGATCCGTAATTCCAACACTACCAACTTGACACACACCTCATACGTCATATTACATAGTACCATTCCTCAGTACATTCATGCACATCTCTATCTCTAGTATTGTACTGCTCCTTTAGTCATGTTGATTTGTTGATTTGCTTTGTATTTTTATGTTTACATTGCAGTGTCTGTTGCGTGTGGTGTCTTAAGCTGCTGGGGCCTTGAATTTCCCCTTGGGGATCAATAAAGTATCTATCTATCTATCTATCTATCTATCTATCTATCTATCTATCTATCTATCTAACTTGCATTTGGGAGCCTAGCCATATCTCAGATAGTGAGAGTTGTTGGTGTTTGGGTCTTTGGTATTATTTGCCCTCAATGGTGCCTTCCAGGCAGCGCTGCCTTCAGTTCAAGGCACTACTCCCCTGAGTTTAGGAGTAGGATGAGGGTTAAGGGGGTTAAAGGTTAGGAATAGGGTAAAGGTAGTGCCTTTTAGGCTGTGCTGCCTGGAAGGTGCCGTGGGGGCAAAAAACACCACTGAGCTGGCGTTTGGGAGTCTATAGCCATATCTTGAATAGTGAGAGTTGTTGGTGTTTGGGAGCCTAGCCATATCTTGGATAGTGAGAGTTGTTGGTGTTTGGGAGCCTAGCCATATCTTGGATAGTGAGAGTTGTTGGTGTTTGGGAGTCTATAGCCATATCTTGGATAGTGAGAGTTGTTGGTGTTTGGGAGTCTATAGCCATATCTTGGATAGTGAGAGTTGTTGGTGTTTGGGAGTCTATAGCCATATCTTGGATAGTGAGAGTTGTTGGTGTTTGGGAGTCTATAGCCGTATCTTGGATAGTGAGAGTTGTTGGTGTTTGGGAGTCTATAGCCGTATCTTGGATAGTGAGAGTTGTTGGTGTTTGGGAGTCTATAGCCGTATCTTGGATAGTGAGAGTTGTTGGTGTTTGGGAGTCTATAGCCATATCTTGGATAGTGAGAGTTGTTGGTGTTTGGGAGTCTATAGCCATATCTTGGATAGTGAGAGTTGTTGGTGTTTGGGAGTCTATAGCCATATCTTGGATAGTGAGAGTTGTTGGTGTTTGGGAGTCTATAGCCATATCTTGGATAGTGAGAGTTGTTGGTGTTTGGGAGTCTATAGCCATATCTTGGATAGTAAGAGTTGTTGGTGTTTGGGAGTCTATAGCCATATCTTGGATAGTGAGAGCAAATGAAGTGCCTCTGTGCTGAGGGCCACCGACATAAGTGCACTGACTATTTCTGTCACTGTGTATTTCTGACTGAGCTGCACCAACAAAAATAGAAGTGAATTGTAGTCTACAAAGCAGAGTGTGTATTGAAAAAGAATGGAATCTATTGCAGTCGTCTAGAAAGCGGAGTGTGTATTGAAAAGGAATGAAATCTAATTGAACATCAGGAAGTGAAGTGGGTTGATATTCATGTTGGTGATCCCATGCAGAGACTCCAGATGTTCCATCAGAGGTTCCATTTTGGGTGCCAGAATTCCCTGAGTGCCACCACAGAACACACACACACCTGCACACCCCCTGTGTTTATGAAACACACACTCACTCTCACACCCCCGGCGTTTATGAAACATACACTCACTATCACACCCCTGAAAGAGAAACTTTGTAATCAATTCAAGGGTGTAGAACCAGAACTGTATGTGAATTTGGCACCAAGGTGTTTGTTTATCCCAGCTGCTTTGGTAAGTTTCTCGGATCAACATTAAATTCTGCACAATGTGAAGTGCATTTCTCAAAACAATTTGTACAAACTGTATCACACAGTGGATTAACTGCAAAAGCTCAAATGCTCAGTGTCTGTATGCCCATCCCTACGGTATGCCTATTTAGGCCAATCAACATCCAGAGGCCTCAGAATGACCATTTCCTGTGGTGATGTGTACCTTTTTATTGGTTGCTGCCAGACCAAATCATTCATTTACAGTATCAGGGTTCTTTTCAAAAAAGTTTAATAGAAATGGAGAAATTATATATTTGACAGTTTTCAAAACTGTTAACGCAAAGGCCTAAACAGTGGCACCAGTGGTCAAAATGACTCATTTTGCCTGCAATAGGCTCTTACTCCGCCAAAACATTTAAAATATGGAGCAAATTTTGCCCTCAAACAACACAACTTGCACACAAGTGCATAAGCGCTTCCGAACAGTAATTAGACAAGGGGCATCGAAATACAAAATGTGAATCAATGTGAATCAGAGCTGCATTACTGGTCAGCAGCTTACATATCAGTGTCAATTTGCTTTCTTACAAAAAATAGATCCAGAATCATATACAATGATTTTTCAATTTTTATTGAATGCAGTATTCATTCTTTTTTTTTTTTTTTTTGAGATTATGGCTAAGAAATGAAATATTCCAACAGAAACCACATATATAGTATGATATATATGAGCCCTCTACCTCTTACACTCTCATCTGCCTTAGACCATCCATGCTTACAAGTTACAACACACGACATGGCACCTTTTAGCCTGCAGACTGATTGCAAATTGAAAAGTTGTGTGAAGCAGTGTCAAACAGGTGCTTCAGATTTCATACTGAGCAAGAAGTTTCTAAGAGATGGGAGCATATAGTTTCTGTTTGGTTACCACAGCTAAAGCAATGGAGTCTGGACTGCTTGAATGACATCTGCGTTAACTGATTTGCAAAAGGGTGTGGGAAGTGTGTCAAAACAATGACAATGGGTTAACTAATTTGCAAGAGGTGTCTTTTGCTCTGCTGAGTGATGATGATGACTGAGAGGTCACCAGTTTCTTCAACCAGGTCAAAGCAATAAAAAAAACTGTAAGTTCAACAGAGAACAAGGAAAATACACATTGATCAAGGTGACATAAAATACAGTTGACAGTTATACACAATCAATTGCATGCATTTGCTGTTTGTATAAAATAATACGAGATCTCTCCACTCTACAAACTCTGTGTGTATATTATGGACAGCGTGACAGTTGAAGTTGCAGACGGTCACTCCTCAGAAGCCCAGGGCTTTGGCACGTGCTCGTCCCCTGTAAACCGCCATCATTCTGTCACTCCTCCTCCCACTGGACTGAACGCGCAGGGACGGAGGAAAGACTGCTCTCCACGGTGATCGTTCTCCGCTTGTCCTCTAAGAGAACCCCTGGGACTGCCAGGCAAACAGCACGCACGCACACACACACACACACACACACACACACACACACACACACACACAAACAGCAAATGTTGAAAACATACTTAGTAATGATGCATTAAGAAATTATTAATACCTAACTAATACTTAACTAATGCTAAATAGTATACCATTATTGTAAAGTGTGAGACTTGAGAAGAGGTCTTGCTCTCTGTACGTCAGTTCAAATAATTGTACTATGCATTTCATTTTAGTGAAACAACTGTAATGATTTTTTTGTGTGTACCGTCCTTATCAATATGCTCCAGACCACACCATAATATGGAGGCCCCCCCCCCCCATCCCTTTGGGTCTGGATTAATGTCTCTGGGCATGCATGATGTCTGACCTTTAAGGAGATGATGGAGCTCATTATGGTTTGCCCTCAGTAGACACAGGCTGGACCTCGGCTCTGTGAGCTCTGGCCTGGTCGCCACGGTGACACAGTCACACACTGTGTGTGTGCGTGTGTGTGTGTGAGGGTCTATGTCTGTGTGTGTGTGTGTGTGTGAGCGTGCGTGAATGCATGTGTGTGTGTGCAAGTGCGCGAATGTGTGTGTGTGGGGGGGTCTGTGTGTGTGTGTGTGTGTGTGTGTGACAGAGGAGGAGTGAAAAGAAGAACTCCAGAAAGATTCATTTCGAGTCAAACTTGCGATCAAATAAAGCAGAAGCATTAACATACTGACATTTCAACGTGACATTTCACTGTCGGCCAGGATCATCCACCAGCACAAAACTTGATGGAAACAGTCTGAATGCTCCGCAATCAGCTGCCTGACAAATGGGATGGAAAGTTGCTCACAGATAACAGCCGTTTCTGGGCCTGAACCCAGCCACATCTGGGCCAGAGCCTTACCGCATCTGGGCCACATCTGTCTGGTTTAGATCCAGTGGACTTCAGAGTGTAATACAATCTGGGCAGGATTTCACCCTTTTGAATTGCTCCTCCTTCTGCCGCCTGTCTGAGTAGCAGCCTGGTCGGGGCTCTCTCAAAGCTGACTGGGCTTAGTGCATATGCAATCAGCCATGTGGGCACGCCTGGAGCAGAGCAGGAGTCTGAAATGGCAATATTTAAATCAGAATAGAATAATGTGCAGAGAGAGAGAGAGAGAGAGAGAGAGAGAGAGAGAGAGAGAGAGAGAGAGAGAGAGAAGGCTATCCTAGGCTTAAGATGAGTTCATTAAAACAGTTGTGAATTTCGAAACAGTTCACAGAGACAGACAAGTCAGGGAGGGAAAGTTTCAAATTGTGAAGCACTTTTGAGCAAGTATAGGCTACATAAGGAATTAAAAAAATGTGTTGGTAACACTTTTTTACATGTGCTTATTAGGTATTAATAGTGCATAATAAGCAGTTAACAATTTGTTAGTTAACTGTTGTTATCCTTTAATAACATTAACTAACTGTTAACATGCAGCTTGTATGTGTTAAAGGGAAACTATGCAGGATTGGCGATTTCATCGCCGGTTTCGCTTTCGCTTTTCGTTTTCGCTCGTTTTATGCTTGCATATATCTCTGCAGAGCTCCCCCTACAGCTTAGCGTGTATATTTTACAAAACTCCTCTATCGGTCAGTCTGCCGTGCCTTTTCATGAGACTTCACATGACACTTCCTGGATCATGGGTGCGTGCCCGAGGGCCCCTGAAATTGCAAGCGTGGTTTTAGCGCTACAAACCACTAGGGCGAACCCTTGTTCGACCGGTAATGACTCATTTAATCATATAACAGTATGGAACGAATTGATTATCTGAAAAACGTTGCATAGTTTACCTTTAATAAGCGGCATTTTAAGTTACTTACAAGCATATTTGTTAACAGTTGAAGTGCAGCTTGCAAGTGTTAACAAGCAGCTTGTTAATGGTGAAAAACACATTTCGTACATTTCTCTTTGTAGTCAATTCTGCAGCCCCCCAATCTAAAGCGAGAACCATGTAACTGTTAGATAGATAGATAGATAGTATCTATCTATCTATCTATCTATCTATCTATCTATATATCTAACAGTTTAACAAGCCTAACGTTCTATCTTTAGATAACTATCTCGGTTAAGCTGTGCGCTCTAGCTAACTGAGCTACGCGACTATGAACATCGAAGGTGAAGTTGTTTTACTTGATTCTATGTATGATGTTCTATATTATAGGCTACTAATTATGCTTTTACAAATATGTTTCTGGTGGTGTTTAATTTCCATAAACTTTGTTCAGTGAACGCATTAAACCGTCAGTTTGTCCACAGTCTACGTGTAAAGCAAACAGCTACACTCCGCTCTAGAAGCAACCGAGGCTTAAATGGAAAGTTGTCTACCAAGGATAGCGCTTTATGATCTTTGGTGGGAATGTTAAAAGTCACAAATATAGGCGAACAATTTGAAACATGTTTCAGTTTGCCTTCATTTTTCCATGAATGTCTACGAACTATGGCAAGTGGATCGAGGACTTAGTTCTCCACAAATGTTAGGCTTACATAGGTAGGAACGTGCAGGGGCTACACAGTGGTTACCGAGATGGAATGTTAACATAAATTCCATCAAATTCAAGAGTGAAAAGTAGAGAGAGGGTAAAATTAAGCGGAGCGTAAAGTTTGTAAAACTCATCTAGACAGAAGATAAACTTCCAAAAATAATTAATATTCTCATTAGATTGTCCTAAAGTGTGTGAACGCATTGGAAACATTTATCCCCATCACATACTGTATGAAAACACACTCACACACACACTCTCTTACAGTACATACTGCATCAGCTTTACAGGGGGCCAATTACCACTGTAGAGAGACCACACATTTGTCTGACACCACCAAGTTATACAGTTAGTAGTAGGATTACATATGCAACATTTATGTGATGCATCAATGCAGCATAGCTTGATTTAAAAGCATGACATTAAAGAAATTGTACGATTACAGAATGCATTAACAGTTCATACTATAAATAGACTTAGCTATTTTTCAATTACAGATCACACGCTGAAATTAAATAGTTGCATTTATATTGCGTGTAATCAATTTTGTTTTAATATGAATATATAAATATGATTTTCTTTCATTTAATGCAGTTTCACTCATTTATAAATGGTGCACTGTAAGTTATTAACAATGACAAGCCAACTGGAACCTGCCACTCTCTCTCTCCCTCTGCATGCTCAGATACAGATATGTTCCCAAATACATGGAGTAGCACAACGTTCAAGTCAGATCTGCTGCAATGAAGATTGAGAAAGAACCCAAAAAGTAGCATCCCTAACATGCTGTTTTGACACTGACATTGTAAACATTCTCTAAGAAGAGTGAAAAGTGGTTTTCACTTCGTCTATCTCAAGGAAAAAATAGCAAACAGCCTATGATAGCCAAAGGAAATGCTCGTCGGGCCGGATTAAGGTGCATGGCAGGTTAGCTCTGGTCCGCGGGCCGTAGTTTGCTCACCTCTGGCCTATATTGTTAGAACCGAATCAAAACATGAAGATGTTCCACCCATGTATATTCACATCATCAGCTCTGCGCAACCCTGTGAGTTACTGTGCTACGAAATGAATACAAAACATAGGAATGAGCTTCTCTGTCACAATTGTCCTTTGTAGTGAGAACATCAGAGAGAGAGGATCTACTGTAGGCCCTCTGGTTAGACTTTGAAAGTCTGGCCGTCCATTGCGTAGATTTGATCATCTTCAGAGTGCATTATGCCTAACAACCTTCCGCTGCCGCCACTCTCATAGGCGCAGACAGAAATATGCAACTACTGTATGACAACACCCGCATCACAATGAAACATGCAACTATGACAACACCCGCATCACAATGAAACATGCAACTATGACAACACCCGCATCACAATGAAACAAGCAACTATGACAACACTCACATCACAATGAAACATGCATGACCAACAGCCACTTCACAATCGAAGATAGAGATAGAAAGAAAGAAAGAGATACTGTAAAAAGAGAGTCAAAAATAGGAGCATAAAGATAGAAAAATATCGATGCAATCGTGTGAGGGAGTGGGCAGCCATGGATCCATTCCCCTCTGTCTGGTAGCTGGGGTGTGTTCTGTCTCGAGGTGATAAGATGTCTGATTGATCTGCCTTCAGGATAATAACACAGAGTGGAAGAGGGACACAGTAGAAAGAGAGAGACACAGAGCGGGGAAGTTCTGGCTCCCAGGATCTGACCTGAAGATGTGGGAGCACTGCACGTATGATGGAGACGAGAGGGAGAGACTGAGATGAAGCTCCATCAGTCCATCAGGAGGAAGGGAAGGGGTGAGGCTGCAGGGTGGAGGCCTTACAGGGGGGAGCGAGATAAGCCACGCAGGGCGGAGGTGGAGAAGGAGGTGTGTGTGTGTGTGTGTGTGTGTGTGTGTGTGCGTGCGTGTGTGCATCTCGCTCTCTCTCTCTGTGTGTGTGTTGCCTGTGCTGGAGGTGGTGGGTGAGTAGGTGGATTGGTAAAGCCAGAAGCACCTGTAGTCAGAGATAACCTGTGCGGGCCTTTGAAGTCCCGCGGCGTGATTGGCCACCTGGAGGCCGGGCTCCTGGCGGCCACATTAGTGTGCAGTGATTGGCTCTTTATGAGGTCAGAGCCTCTGAGGTGACCCGCTGTCTCGTATTTCATCGCCATGGAGATGAGATGAGGCGGCTTGTCAATCTCGCCGTCATTACCCGAGCAGCGGGAGGGTAAACACACACACACACACACACACACACACACAGGAAACACACAGGATCCACTTATGGTACTCACACACACACACACACACACACACACACACATACACACACACGCAAAGCAAAAAAATACACACACACACGCATACACAAGAAACACACACACACACACACACAAACACACACACACACAAACACACACACACACACACACATTCTCGCATCCTGGAACTTTTTTCATATCAATTTAAAGTTTGATATGGAACTAGAAGTGCAAGCCTCAAGGCCAAATGCTGTACCTCACAGTGTTAGCGAGTCGTGTTGTTGGTGGAGCCGCTGTGGAGTTTGTGCGAAGTCCTGCACAAAGACACACAGACACAAACACACACACACACACACACACACACACACACACACACACACACACACAGAGAGACAAAGACAGACACTCAGATAAAGCACACTGAAGACAACTTTGGAAGCAAAAATAAAGTGGGAGATGTAATTCCATCTGTTCCCAATTAGTTGCTTATACTAGTGCACGCACGTAGTATAAGTTTAGCAGAGTGCATTCCTATGGCTTTTACGCCTCATGTCGTTGGCAGAGTGTGTGCCTTGACAGAGCGCAGTGCGTGTGTGTGTGTGTGTGTGTGTGTGTGTGAGTGTGACGATCTGTGTGTGAAAGTGTGCTGTGACAGCTCATCAGTAGGCAGAGCATTCCTCCACAAGCCCAGCTGTGTGGGCGGGACGAGAGGCTAAATAATACTCACTTGGTAATTAGGCCTCCTCCCTCCGTGACAAAATAGAGCTTTCTCACCGCTCTTCTCCACAATGAAGTGTAAGAGTGTAAAAATGAATACCTGTGTGTGTGTGTGTGTGTGTGTGTGTGTGTGTGTGTAACAACACCCACATTTGTGAACATGCTTTGAGTGTCTATGTGTGTGTGTGTGTGGAACTGCGTAGCCTACATGTGAGTGGGTGTTTCAGAGCAGTAGGTGGTTTATCTGTTCTTACAGAAGGAGATGCAGTGGGAGGCTACACTCCACCAACCACACGTGTGTGAAAAGAACGTTGAAAATAATGTTTCATAAAACGTTTTACAAAACACACCCCTCAGCTATAACTACATTCCTAATTCTACAGCTCCATTTTGCCCAGAACTCATAGTTCAGCCAGGTATGCTCAGAGACATAACTGAAGTTATCAAATATTTTAATCCATCAAAGGACTTACAGAAGACATAAGCAATGAACGAATGCCAAATAAATGGATAGAAATAAGCAACAATGAGAGTCTTTGGCGTAGGCCCCGTCCTAGGACCAGATCACTGAGCGTGCAGACCCTGGCAAATCCTGCAAGAACGAGACGGCAGGGGCGAAACTTACCCCCTGGACAACTGGACGAGGACCGACCTAATTAGGAAGGGAGGGTGGGAACATTGGAAATCTTTTTTAACATCCAAATCCAGCAAGAACACACAAGACACAGTACTAGAGCAGCCTGAGAATGTCACTGCCAGACAGCTGGTTGTGCTGGTCCTCTATTCCCACATCTGCAGTTGTGAGTCTGCGTTGCTTTGGATAACAGCATCACCAGTCACCTTTAACTTTACCTTTAAATCAAATCTGCAGTTGTGAGTCTGCGTTGCTTTGGATAACAGCATCACCAGTCACCTTTAACTTTATCTTTAAATCAAATCTGCAGTTGTGAGTCTGTGTTGCTTTGGATAACAGCATCACATACAAGTCACCTTTAACTTTACCTTTAAATCAAATCTGCAGTTGTGAGTCTGTGTAGCTTTGGATAACAGCATCACATAAATACTAGTCACCTTTAACTTAAACTTTAAATTAAATCTGCAGTTGTGAGTCTTTGTTGCTTTGGATAACAGCATCACATAAAAGTCACCTTTAACTTTAACTTAAAATTAGGGCCGGGACTTTAGTGCGTTAATTACGATTAATTAATTACACAAACATTAATGCGTTAAAAAAATTTACGCATTTTAATCGTATGCCTATTTATTTTTGCACCGCGGAACGTTTCTCACTGGATGAGTTTCAGACGGATCGATTATACTGGAGCACCAAGTAACGCGCATGAGTTCGGTTCAGACAAAACAAACCACAGTGGCACAGTGAACATGAACAAAGAAGCTGATGTGACTGCGTTGGTTGGCCCCGTGGATGGGAAATGTTGTTACAAAAAACGAACGGATGGAAGCGTAGATAAGAGCATGGTTGTGTGCAACCTATGCAACAAGGACGTATCACCGCAGGTATCACCTCAGTGCAAAACATAAAGCAGCTAGCTGCTAGCGTGGACAAAGTATTGTGATGGTCCAGACACTTGAGGGAAACCTCTGAGCTTTATTTATTAAACAAATAGCAACCGAGTTGCTGTTACAGCCACAACTCACGCTTATAACAGTAATCCACCGCACCTAATTCCATGTCCAACTTTCATAGACCTAAAAGAAACTTCACACTCAGAACCGCACACACGCACACACGTAAACTCCGCCCCCCAGTTCCCCTTAAAGGGACACAATTTTCGATTAATTAATTACAAAGCCTCTAATTAATTAGATTAATTTTTTTAATCGAGTCCCAGCCCTACTTAAAATCAAATCGGCTGTTGTGAGTCTGCTGCATTGCTTCACAGCGTCACATAAATACTTCAAATCAAACTATGAGTGCTAGAATCACAGGAGAATAATGGGATGGGTTTGGGAGCTGGTGCAGTGGGCGCTTGAGATACTGATCTGAGAATAGCAGCACATGGCTGTGGCCAGCTCTGCATTGGGTCCGTGAGCGCTCGAGATACTGATCTGAGAATAGCAGCACATGGCTGTGGCCGGCCCTGCATTGGGTCAGTGAGGGCTGCTGCCTGGGCTCATGTCCTCATTCTCCAGCCTTATCTCTGTTACAGTTGAATGGGTGTGATTCACAATGCCATGATAGGCAGTGCAATAATTCAGCAGGTGCATGTCTGGGGCCAGAGCAGCTCTAAGCCTGATATAACCCTTGTCCTCCATCCAATGCCCAGATTAGCTCTCGAGAGTTGTGAAGACTTTTGTTTATATTCGAGCAAAAAAATGGGTTGTCCATTTTAACTCTAGTAACTTTATGACTCGAATGGTACCCTAGCAGAATGCCAGGATAATTGAGTTTAAGTCGCTGTAAGGGTTGCAGCTTGTCAATCATTTGCTTCAGTAAAGCATCAATACATGGGTCACAGGGCCAAACAGCATCAGCTCTGTAGGTCTGCCTTGGCTGGACAGAGGACCTCTCTCTGGCCTCTCTGTCTTCTTTACCACTTGGTCTACTAAACACTGTTTACCCTTACATTTATATACAGTATTGTGTACTCTTTTTAACGATTTATCTACTAAACACTTTTTACCCTTACATTTATACAGTTTACAGTAATGTGTACTCTTTTTAGCGATGTGTCTACTAAAAACTGTTTACCCTTACATTTATACAGTATTGTGTACTCTTTTTAGCGATTTATCTACTAAATTTATACAGTTTACAGTAATGTGTACTCTTTTTAGTGATGTGTCTACTAAACACTGCTTAACCTTACATTTATACCCAGATAGCAATTTCCTTTGGGCCGGATCCGCATGAAAGCCTTTAGATCCGTATGTAGCGGACCTACGGTATCTGACTGTGGGCCAGATGTGGCCCACACACAATAAGTGGACCCGTATTGCAGATCCGTACAACACAGAATAAGCGAACCCGTGTCACACACAATAAACGGAACCATATTGCAGATCCGTACCACACACAAGAAGCAGACCCGTACCACACACAAGAGGCAGACCCGTATTCATGGGTTTCATCAGGTCCCTTAGCACAGGTGTATCAATCACCATGCAGTCTGCATTGATAATCAAGGTGCTTCATTTTATACACCTGTGGAAAGGGACCTGATGAAACCCATGAATTGCAGATCCGTATACCACACACCAGAGCGGTAGATAAAACAGAGTGGCGACACTCCCATAGACCTCCGTAGGAAAAAATGGCAGTGCTTTTTCCAGGCTATTTCCTCGTTATGGGACTTTTGGAACTATTTACAGCCAATCTCTTGGTCAGTAGTTAATGAGTTAAATTATTACACCTTCCAGCATCTAGAAGTAGCTACATCCCACCCTCCTGGAATTCAGCCATTCAGCGCAGGTTTTTTGGAACTTTTGATCGCGTGGCGGCGACATCAAAGCGTGTCGCAACTCTCTCTGCTCTCTCTATTGCTCTGCCACACACAAGAAGCAGACCCGTACCACACACAATAAGCGGACCCGTATTGCAGATCCGTACGACACACAAGAAGCGGACCTGTACGGGTTCGCTTACTGTGTGTGGTACGGATCTGCAATACAGTTCCGCCTCTTATGTGTGGTACGGGTCCGCTTATAGGGCTCGGGATCATGACGTGAAAACTTTGCGGGCACAGCACAGCTAATACTATATTTCTGCTTCTTGTCTTCTGCATCTGAATGAATGGACATCACGTTCAGTGCGCTACCAACATGGCGGCAATATTCCTAGAATGCAAGTCGTGTGCCCGAGCCCTATTGTCTGTAGTACGGATCTGCAATGCGGTTCCGCCTCTTATGTGTGGTACGGGTCCGCTTCTTGTGTGTGGTACGGATCTGCAATGCAGGTCCCATATCATATATGACTTTAAGCAGACATTCACATCCCCAACTGGTCACCACTATAAAAAACTTTGCAGAAGAATTAAGGATGCTTATCACAATTTTATGACTTTATAAACCTCATGGTTTAGATATAAAATATAACCTAGACATTCTCTGATAACTTTAATTATATTTTGTGTAGGCCTACTTTGTTTGCTTGTTTGTTTGCTTTGTTTGCTTCCCAGCATGCATTGCAAATATTCGTTTTGAATTTTGAAACAATGTGGTTGGGATATTTTAGCTTATAGGCTAACCTACTCCACTGATGTTTTGAACAATAACATTACCAGATATGACCATTGACTTAGTAATTTATTAGGGGGGAAATACACCGTAGTCGTGAAAGTATTAGACCTAACCGGGTATAAATACCCAGCTAACTGCTCAAATGTTTGTTCATCTGGACGTGATCATCGATCTCCAAGCCGCACCCACAGGTAAGTTAAATAAATGAGTGAAATGAAATACTAGACGTAGGCTTAATTGCAAATCGTTACTACATGTCAATTACTGCTTACCAATGTTGACAGCTGTTTCACTCACATAAAAAGTATCCTAACGCCACACGCTCGTGACAGATTGACTTGGGTAATCTCCATGGCGCAAATGCTAAACGGTGAACAGGTAGTTGGGTGAAATTCGATTTTTCCTCTTTTTACGTCGCAGTGACAAAATACGTTTTTTAAAAAGCTCTGAATCATCGCCGGGACGTTATCTTGTTTGTTGGGAGCAGTCTCAGCCCTTATTGCCACCAGATCAGTTAAACGGATCCAAAACAATTTTGGACCTATGTGCGTTTGGACGGCGGATCAGGTCCACTATTCAGATCCGTGTCGGATGTCGTGGTAGGTGTGTTTTGCTATCTGGGACGGACCTGGACGAGTGCAAGTTCATATCTGCCGCAAATCCGTCAAACAGATCCAAAACAATTTTGGACCGATGTGCGTTTGGACGCCAGATCAGGTCCATTATAAAGATCCGTGCCGAATGTTGTGGTACATGTGGCCCAGTTCCGTCCCAGTGCAGTTTTGCTATCTGGGTAGTTTAGCGATGTGTCTACTAAACACTGCTTACCCTTACATTTATACAGTATTGTGTACCCTTTTTACCGATGTGTCTACTAAACACTGCTTACCCTTACATTTACAGTAATGTGTACTCTTTTTAGCGATTTATCTACTAAACACTTACCCTTACATTTATACAGTTTACAATATTGTGTACTCTTTTTTGCCATTTGTCTACTAAAAACTGATTATATACTTATATATTTTCCAATCTTCTGGAGGTCATGATTTTGAAGAAGCTTCATGAATACTTGTTGCATCCCGCCCTTGACTCTTTAGACAATTTCAAGAGAGTCACGCAGAAGAAGTAAAAGGTTCTTTTCCACCTCAAATGCCTTGTGTGACAGCAAGTTAAAGTAATGATTAAAGAGAGTAAAAAAGAAGGCAGTAACCCGAGAGATGACTTCTCACACTGACACCTCCATTTCCATCCAGTGCTGGCCATCACAGATCAAGACTCTCCCTCCATCTCCCATTCGTCTCCATGAGTGACACGTAGCAGAACGGCTCTAATCACTGCCCTCTTTGCTCTTCCTCATCCTGGCTACTCTGTCCCCCTCTCACACCCTCACACACACACAGGCGCCCACACACACACACACACACACACACACACACACACACACACAAACACACCCTCCTCTCAGGACCTGCCCTGGCGTTGAGCGCTGAGTGGGGAGAGTGACATGTGGCAGCGCTGTCATCACCGTGAGACAGAGAGTGCAGAGAGGCGTGCGGTGGCTGACTTGTCACGGATCTCACTTGACTTTCACACTCCCCCACTTCTCCTCTCGGATTACAGAGGCTCTTCCTCACACATTAAAAGGCCCCTCGTCTCGTCTCGACTCGACTCGACTCGCACCCATCAGTGGACATGGTGCCACTCGGCATAGAGCAGGAGGCTGAGGCCGTCATCTGTATTCACCAAGGGACGCGGCGCCATGGCTTTACATTTCATCTTCGGACAAAGTCTTTGTTAAACCACGGCTATGGCGTAGATTCAAATTATTCTAATGAAGTTGATATGCGTGGTGTGCTTCACAAATAGCAAGAACATAGGTTTAAATGTTAAGAGCCAAGATAAACGAGCTAACATTAATCTCTCCTTACTTGTCGCCTGGCAGTAAGGAGTTCTTGTTAAGTATGCATAAAGGAACATCATCCCCTAACAAATTCAGATGACTTTCTAACGGATGACACATTCCTAATGACTGTGTGACGGACCGCCTGTCATTCCATGTGTCTCTAGCCAGATAATGCACAAGCTGCTACTGACAAGTGTGAGTGATGAAATTTTAAAAAGATGCTTTGGTTGGAACATACAGGTAAATAAGAAAGGTCATACAAACTTTCCAAGGTGCAAATCCAGTCTTTGCACCAATGCTACATTATTACCTCCACCAAGGAGTTGATGTTTTCATCTGGGTTTGTTTAGTTGGTCTGTTTGTCTTTGGAAGATAACTAACAAAGTCATAGATTTCGATAGAATTTTCAGGAAAGGAAATAACCCTAGGAAGAAACGATTATTTTGGGAATGATCGGGATCACCATCTGGATCCAGGAGCCGGTTTCGCTTGGCGGAGGTCTGCGCTCTCGGAGTGCTTTTCTAGTCGAATATGCTTTTCATTATGTGAATACAATCAAATGCAGTAGAACTCACCACTCATTAAATGGTCCTTTTTATACACTGTTAAGCCTAATCCTACAGTATGTCTAACCTACGGCATATGTAATTACAGTGCATGAAAATGCACTGTACTGTTCTTCCTAGACGTCTTATTACAGTGCATAAAAATGCACTGTACTGTTCTTCCTAGACTTCTTATTCCTCTTATTATTATTATTCCGCTGACCACATGAGCACAGTAACTTCTTTATTCCTGATAGTGGGCACCATGGATACCCTAGCAACAACTGTTTCAAAATAAAAGTCCTCACTTTTGACATTTGTTTATTTGTTTGTCTGTGTGTCTTGGTGTCACGGGTACGCTGGCGATTACACCGCTCCGTACGGCATCTTTTGTCTGTGTCTTGTTATTTTGTGAATTTGTTTGTTTCATGTCGTCACGGGTAAGCTGGCGACTACGCCACTCCGTTCGACACTGTTTGTTGTGTGTAAAGCGCTTTGGGTTGCACTCTGTGCACGTGAAATGCGCTATATAAATAAACATTACCTTACCTTACCTTACTAGCAAGTTAGCTAGTTAGCATAGTTAGCATTTTTAGCATAACTGCTAGAAATCATCAGCTAATTTTGCGAGTCAACCTAGTTAACATTGTTAGCATTGTTAGCATTTTTAACATAACTACTAGAAATCATCAGCTAAGTTAGCTAGTCAACCTGGTTAGCATTGTTAACATAGTTAACATTGCTGGCATAGTTAGCATATTTAACACAACTGCTAGAAATCATTAGCAAAGTTAGCTGATCAACCTGGTTAGCATTCTTAACATTGTTAGCTAATGATTTCTAACAGTTATGCTAAAAATGCTAAGTTAACCAATCAATCTGATTATCTGGTTAGCATAGTTAACATCGTTAACATACCTGTTACAAATCATTAGTTAAGTTAGAAGTGGAACGTTTAGGCTATCCACATTCAAATTTTACACAGTCTACCTTCACACTATGAACTTTTATTAAACTATGCAACCACCATGTTTACCCTAGCTACACCTTAGTAACCATATCTACATTATCTATCTGTACTTTTTTGCATTTTCATGCATTTTCAAGTTTCTAGTTACAAAGTATTAGTGCAAAGTAAATCTATATTGTAATCATCATTAGGAGGAAATTGGATTTCATGGTCATTACAAGCAGCAAGTTTTTTTGATCACGTTTTCCTATTGATGTCTAAACCCAATCTTTTCAACAAGCTTGTAATAGAACATCCTGCTGTGCACACTAGTGTTGACATACAGTATCTATATACCACACACACACACACACACACACACACACACACACACGCACGCACACACACATATACTGGTGCTTTTTTGATCATGTTTTCCTACTGATGTATTAACACAATTTTGAGGTACATGTCTCACGTTTGTTGCATCGTGAAAGGATGTGAAAGGGGAACATTTGTGGTCTGACCACCGCTGGTTCCTGCCAGCCATTATAGTCCATTATGCCCCCAGTCATCTGTCCATCTGACAAATTATAGGCTGACAGCCTCAAGCTTCAGTATACTTACAGTGAAGAGGGTGGCATGTCAAGAAAATGTTGCCACACACACACACACACACACACACACACACAGACATCCATACAAACTGAAACTCTTACTCTCTCTCTCTCACACACACACACACATACATAAAATGGACCCTATTATTTTAGTTCAACTAGGTGCCAGCAGTGTGAGTGGGTAAGCATAACCAAAAAACTGTAACACAGGTGATTGGGCAAGGATACCTTTTTAGTGGTGGTCCTATCTACCATGAGTTGAACAATTAGTGGGTATGTCAATTACATGTAAGTCATTCTTTATCAGCCAATCACAATAACTCAATCTTATGGGTGATGGGTGGTGGTTGTGTTCTGACTAAGAGATTCGATTAGCATGCAGCAGACACAAAGGTTCAATTTTCTGACGACCACCATTGCGGCCTCAATTCAAGACACTCAGCCCCAAGTTGTTCCAGGGAAACTGCCCCCTGCAATTGGGATCTAGGTCGTTTTGGATAAAAGCATCAGCTAAAAGCATGAATTGATTTTTTTTTTTTTTTTTTTTACATTTAAATGGAGCTTTTTAAGTCTTCTGCAGTGAATCAAACAGCAAGTTTCCTCTAGTGAGTTGGGCACCAGAGGAGTCTTTGGAGCATGAGTGGGAGGTTTGCGTAACAGGAAATCATTTA
The DNA here is from genome assembly GCF_963854185.1 of Sardina pilchardus. Taxonomy (NCBI): domain Eukaryota; kingdom Metazoa; phylum Chordata; class Actinopteri; order Clupeiformes; family Clupeidae; genus Sardina; species Sardina pilchardus. Next base: position 7,853,104 of record NC_085004.1, read on the forward strand.
GGCTTTTCACACTGAGGGAGATTGTGTACCCATGGAAATCCTATTTGTTTCTGTGAACACACATCTGCATTGTAGTGACCCACTCACAGCTCTATGTACTGACCCACTCACAGCTGTATTGTACTGACTCACTCACAGCTGTATTGTACTGACCCACTCTCAGCTGTATTGTACTGACTCACTCTCAGCTGTATTGTACTGACTCACTCACAGCAGTATTGTACTGACTCACTCTCAGCTGTATTGTACTGACCCACTCTCAGCTGTATTGTACTGACTCACTCACAGCAGTATTGTACTGACTCACTCTCAGCTGTATTGTACTGACCCACTCTCAGCTGTATTGTACTGACTCACTCTCAGCTGTATTGTACTGACTCACTCTCAGCTGTATTGTACTGACCCACTCACAGCTGTATTGTACTGACCCACTCACAGCTGTATTGTACTGACCCACTCACAGCTGTATTGTACTGACCCACTCTCAGCTGTATTGTACTGACCCACTCACAGCTTTGTGTACTGACCCACTCACGTCTGCTTTAGAATTTGTTGTGTTACCAACTGCATTGCCCTAAAATTAGATCCCCCAAAAGGGTTATACAAAACCATAAATGCTGACCTACAAATGGTTATTAAATCTTTTTATACACACACAGTTACAACCACCAGCTCGTTTTTGGTGGCTTAACCTGATATGAGGGAGACCACACATGAATAAAGAGTTGACAAAAAATATGTATTTATTGAAGTACATGTGTACTGAATGAATGTGACATGGTAAGGAAATAGAGTGTAGTGTAAATCAGACTAATGTGCCGACACCAAACAAAAGACAAAAGCAGCACATTCTCTGATAGAGAGAGAGAGAGAGGGGGGGGGGGGGCACAGCACAGCCAGGAGTGCCTCTCATGTGTCTCTTTATCCATGCTCCCTTCCTTCCTCGGTCCTCCAGGCTCATTCCCACTGATCTATGAAAAACACTGGATAGACTACCATTGTTGCCGCCCCATTGTTCTTTATCTAGATCAGTGCAAACGAGGACCGAGGAAGGAAGGGAGGATAGATAAGACGAATGAGCGGCGCCACAGGTAGCTCTTTATAGTTCCAGCTGCGCAATTAGGATGAGACACACTTACACCTGTGCAGCCACCAAATAGCCATTTATTCATGGGTTTCATCAGGTCCCTTTCCACAAGTGGGTTAAAGGTTGGGTATGGGATTCGCAAAACGGCCGGCTGGTGGAGGAGTACGACCGTTAGATTGACGAACGAGCTGTGAAATGATGCTAGAGGGTCAAGAATATAACTGGCTGGAGTTTTTCCCTGCCCATTCCACAGATGATTGGACCCATACACCTGCCCCACCTGGGCAGCAACCGGGTAGTCCTTTATACTTCTAGCTGTGCAATTAGGATGAGATACACCTGCCCTACCTACAGACAGGTACAGGCAGGGTCGTAAAAAACATGCATACACACACACACACACACACACACTGTTACAGTCAGGTTAGGGTAAAACACTGATTGAAGGCTGCTCGAGCATTAGCTGATTGCTGGGCGGGGTAGGCGCGGAGTTTCGAAAATTGATTACAGGTGGACACCTGGGAGAAGCGGGAAGACGCCAGAGTGTCGCGACTGACCCCGCGTACACACTGTCTCCGGCCGTCAACGGATCACGGAGGTTGGATCTGCCGTATGTGTATTTGCATACACGTGATCTGATTGGCTGACGGATCCGTCGCTGCCTGAAAAGTTGAACATTTCTCAACTTTCTTGACGGAGGCAACGGAGCTGAAGCGACGGACGGACCCACAATGCATTTCGAGTCCGCCCCATGCAAAGTGAATGAGATCCGTTGACGGACGGAGACAGTGTGAATGCGAGGTGAGAGAGACACCGTTTTGACCTAAACCAACATTCGCCCTTCGTCGAAAGTATCGTTATTTTTTTTTTAAACAACGTTGAGTCTGGCACCGGACATTCTTTTAAGAAAACTGCACGCAGGGCAAGTTGCACTGAGGAGAAGGTTGGCTAGCTATCAAACCCCCTAGACTTACGGGCGTTTTGTATTGATTTAAATAGGCTGGCTTTCGTTTGCGTTTGGCATTCGCCTAACTGTGTTGTGGGTCGTTTAGTTAAATTAGCCCTCGGTTGTAACACACACACACACACACACATACATTTTATGTACTTTATTTGATTCCACTTTACAAGTCAAGTTACATTAGGAATCAAATCTCTCGAATAATCCAGTAGATTAAAGCAGTTCAGCAATCTATTATGAGTTTACAGGTTCAAGGGTATAAACATTGTCTCTTCCAAATAAACATGCTTCCTATAACTGCTGATATGGAGCAGTATTTTACTAGCTGCTTAGCCTTAGTCTTATTTAGTCCTCCAATGCAAAGTCCACGGACCGCCAACCTATGTACATGACCTAGGCTACCAAACACACAGTTGACATTTGTAACCTACGTTCTCAATGACAGAAATCAAAGGCTGGTATTTGCCGTAAGAGTGTCCACAGATCTGCAGGCCTCTTACACTCATCATGTGGACATGACCTAAAATACCAAACATGAGGGCAATGATTTTGCAGGAATAGCCAGAGTTGCTGAAAACATTATACCATGGTTGATATTTGAACAGTTTTGAAGCATAGCAGATGTCCATGTACTGTAAGCATTGAAAGAGCAACCAATTTCTATTACTGTAACGACTTTGGTGTCTTCATTAATTGCAACTATGTCGGGTGTATTTGGTAAGTTATTTATGGCCGTTTGCCGTGTAGCGTGCTGTTCATGTGGGGGGAGAACCAGTCTGTCTTGATCTTTGCGTTATGGTGGATTGCAGTAAAGTTGGCATTGTCTTGGAGCTCCTTCGCTGACAGTGCAACAATATGGTCGTGGCGCGCGATGTACAGTCCTTTGTAGGCAGCACAGCCATTTAGAATGTGCGCGATAGTCTCCCTTTGATGATTGTGATGTTGCAGGCAAAACGGCTCATGTGCGGATGGAAACCATGTTGATAAGTTGGATTTTGTAGGTAATACCTGAAGGCGAGCTTTTATTGTGAATCTGTGGATGTCTTCTTGTAGAGCTGTGTTTTTCAGAGCTGTGTGTGATACGCTATGGTCGGCAAAGGGCAGGCAGGCCAGTTGTCCTTGTCTAGTACTGAATCATGCGCGAATGGAAGTGATTGATTATTGTCCTTCTGGAGTTTTGAGTTGTGTGTCGTCGCCAGTCGTGATGGTTGCGCAGAGGTTGTTCAGGTCCAGCCAGTCTGAGCGCACGCCGAAGTCTGGTGTGTTGGTATCCAATTTTCCATTGGGTTTTCTTCTGAACCCGAGGAAGCTGGCGTCCTCTGATGTGATGGAGGGACTTTGCGTTTCCTCAGATGTAGGAGAAGTGAGGCTCGGGCAAGCACGGCTGTGTCGCCATTATATAGCATCCTTAATAGGTTGCTTATTCTGGCGGCAACATATACCCACTCTATGTGAGGGACACCCAGTCCTCCGTCTCTAACCCTGTGGAACAGGACGTCTCTTGTTGAGTGTGTGTTTAGTCCCATCCAGCGTCTTACCAGGCCTACGGTCTTATTATTCAGCTCAGTCAAGATGAATTTAGGGATATGTGTTGGCAAAGAGATGCTGTCTGTTGGAAAGAGCTACCTCTCTTATGGCCTGTAGTTTCATTACGACAGGGAGGGGGGATGAGTGTACCACCTCCACTGCGTCTCTCATAGCACACTTGTTTTCACACAGTGTTTCACTGTTTCAGGAATTGGTCATGGTCTTGATCACTTTCTCGTCTCTAGATAACACCTGGACGTCGTCTGCATAGGCCTGGACAGGGTTTGGTGATCTGATGTGTGGGGGTGAGCAGAGGCACGGCCACTTGAGCCACTGGTTGAGGGCTAGGATAAAGTTGACTGCGCTCCAAGGACAGCCTCGCTGTTCTGTTGAGCGCTGGTTGGATGACTTGGCGCGCAAACCGCAGCTGTTTCTCTATCCAGTCTGCCAGGGCCTCCGATGTTCTGTCTGTTGGGGGGCTTGTCCGTGTTCGGCAGCTTGTTGAGAATTCTCACTGTGTATTTGAGAACAGGTATTCCGTAAAGTCTGCCGTTTCGATGATGAGCAGAAAACGTGCCGTTTTTGTGGTATATTCCATTTTAGATCGCCAGGAGGTTATTCCACTGTGTCGAGTCTGTTCCAATGAATGTTATCCTCTGTTTGTCGTCCAACAGCTTCGTGTCAAGGATTTTTCGGAAAGCTCTTTCCTCTGCTTCAAACTGCAACCATTCCTTATCAGACGGATGTAGATACCAGATGGGACGCCGGGTCGTAGGTACGCGATTGTTGTATGTTTATTTTGCCAGATTTGCGGGCTTCTTTTTGGATCACCTTCAGAGTTGTTATCAAGCACATTATGAAGAGCAGTGTTGCCATAGTTACTTTGAACAAGTAATCCGATTACTGATTACTGACTACTCCTTTAAAAAGTAACTTAGTTACTTTTGAAATCAAGTAATCAGTAAAGTAACTAAGTTAGATTACTTAGTTACTTTTTAAACTAAGCCCCCCCCCCCTCCCCCCAATCAACAATAGATGCAACAACCTTCAAAAAGTAACTTCAGGGAGGTATCTAAAAATACTTTAACCTACTGAGGTACTGAAATAGCTTACAGATGAATATGTTTGTTCAATAATGTCTAGTCAGTATACTAAATAAGGAAGGGCTATAGATAGAAACTGTGGTAGGCTAATAAAATATGAAGATTTTGGGCTTTTCATGTATCCTTCTACTGTAGCCATTTAGAATATGCCAATTAAATTGCACTTGTTAAACTCACCTCAACAAGTCTTTTGCAATCATCTAATCCACCATGGGCGATGCTAAAATCACTGTTACTAACAGTGCAGTGCGCAAGACTATCATTAGCCTATTTTTTACTCTTATGAGACAAGAGTAGGCTACACTTTCGCGTTGTCTGGAGTTAGATGCGGTCTTAAATGTTGCTTTTTGGGGGGCACTGACTGACGCTACTGTACTATATTGAACTGATTAATTTAGTTCGGGAGAAAAGAGATAAAAGCCCGCCTACACTGAAAACGTATCGGTTGATAATGATATAACGAAACAACCCAGTCAGGGTGCTCTGTTTTGAATGCGCGTCGGGCACACACAGCACCCTCTCTCTCCCTCTCTCCCTCTCCGTTGCGTGCGTCAGGGAGGCGCTATGCGAACTCGGGATGTTTCGCTAGATAGGCCTAGCACTTTGTCGCCAACACAGAGTGTACAACGTACCTTAATGTTGTCATGTG
>NC_085004.1:7860930-7903430 GCF_963854185.1 Sardina pilchardus
ATTACTTTTAATCACTTCACTATGTTGCTTCATTATTTCCATGTCTTTTGTCTTATTTCCATAATGAGCTTTCATTATTTTTTAGCACATATAATAAATGTGTCTTAATTCACGATGGTAGCAAAATGCTTCATCAAACTAAAACAAGTGTCCTAAGAATGCTACAGTATATCTGCTGTTATAACAATGTTATGATGTGATTAGGTCATGCTTATGTTTGCCTTATGATACGAGGTTGAAATAAATTCTTACCTCAAGGGCATGATCAGACTTTTGATCTGAAATAATCAGACAGAACCATGTGCTTGTCCCTGATTGCTTGCTTAAAAGGCTGTGGGTGAGCATTAAGACTCTCTTTTATGAGAGCCTGATAAAATTATTTTGTAATTCAGAAACAGAACATTTTGGATTTATCAGAGAATAGTGGGGGAGAACAGGCTGACTGAGCACTAGAAACGAAACACTGAATCTCCTTTTCACCAAACTCACTGATCCGTTTCATCTTTGCCTACACACCCTCCCGTCTCAACTCACTCTCTTGCTTTTCCCAAAGCTGTGTCCACTGTTTCATTTAAAGCTCTCTGTAGTGCTGTCAGCTAAGAAGGAGGTGGTGTTTATCGCACTGGGAATTGTACTCCCGCTCAGCTAATTAGTGTGTGATGTGGTGATTACACCTCTCACTTCCTCTCTCCTGCGGAGATGATGACAAACAGACGGCTCCAGGTAACATGGCCCCACCCACCTAACATTGCCACTCAACATGGAAAAATTGCAGTCAGAAGCATACATTTATACAGCAATATATGTAATACGCGGAAATAAATGAGATGGCTTAAGAACCTTCCATTCATACAATTCCTGAATTCCTGAATTCCACTGTTGTGCCCTTGAGCAAGGCAATGTACTCCAAGTTGCCCGGGGACAATCGTCCCTGTACTATAATTGACTTATGTAAATCATTTTGGTTAAAAACATCTGCTAAGTGAAAAAAAAGTCAAGTGTTGTTGACTACCGATGCGCTTTATTGTCAGTTTGTAAAAGGGTAGGCGGAGTAAGAGGTGACGTTTGGCATCATCAGGAAGTAATGATGTCGAAGTTAACGCAAAGTCTGTGTTAATTACGATGCATTATGATGTCGTAGGCAGGCTCTCTTTGAGCAGTGAGTGAGTGAGAGAGAGAGTGTGGTGAAACTAGCCTAGGCTCCAAGGCACAGTGAAAAGACTGAGTATCCAGGGCCCCAATATCATATTCTTTCATAGGGCCCAACATTTCTATTGACCCTGGATGGTTCAGTCTTACAAGGACTGTGGACCACGCTGACAGTCAGAGGTCTGATAAATGGGGGGCCAGCCAATGAGCATCTGTAGCTCCAAACTTAATCTTATATTTTAATTCAAAGTGGACTGATATTTAGCAGACACTTTTATCTAAAGCGACACAGACTCGCAATAGCGGGAATCACACCCGGGTGGATAGCTTTTGCAGCGAGGCACCGGGCGTTCAGTTCTGCCAACACCGATCATCAAACCTCTGTTGACTAGTTTACAGCCAATTAGAGTGACCCTTTTCCTGACAGGAAATCACCGCCAGGGCCGTTGGGAAAAGGCTTACTCTATTGGTTGCTTAGCTTGCCTACTTGTTTCTAAGAAGCACAGTATAATTATCAGATATTCCCGTAAGGAGATGCAACTCTAATTGTTTTTTGTCTGGATGAAGAGACATAATGTCACAGTTTCACCTTGTATTCTACCCTGCCTCTCTCTCTTCCCCACAACTGAAACATCAAGGGCTGATGCCAGTGTCCTTTGCAACTTGTTATGAAACATATTCTTAATTAGAACTACAGATATTGCTCACCGTCTTTAATGAGCAAGCGTAGTGTGTAATGCATAAGCTTGTGTGTGTGTGTGTGTGTGTGTGTGTAGTCTGTGAAGGGAGCATATTGACTGGCAGCTGAATGTAGCCTATACATTGTTTTTGTATGCAAAGTCAAGTGCAACTTTCCACACAGGCAGCAGTTCTAACAGAACTCAACAGACAGTTTGAAATGTTTCATACTGTTTAATTGTCCTTGATATCCAGCACCATGTTTAACTAGCAATGCCATGTGAAATGATACTACAAAAGACAACCCTTCATCAGAGTTTTTGGATATTTCACACTGTGTCCTGTAGGCCCTCTTTAGATGTGCAATTAGGCTGCTATTTTTTTTTTTTTTTTTTTTTTAAACATTCCTCACAGATAATGTCATGGCAATCATTGAGTTTGCTCTTACTGAATGTGGTCTCCTGCCAGACAACAAGCACTCTACCCCCTGCCTCACTGCCTCACGACATGGGAGTGGATGTCAGCTTGAATTCTGTGCTGAGAGGAAGGGGCTGTGGGCCATCCCCCAAACATACAATATTAAATTCTATCCTGCACCTGTTCACTTGGATGTAAATATATCAATATACAGGAGTTTCCATTCAGTTGTGCTTTGCCAACAATTAGGTTGAGGTCCAGAAGTTGATCACATCCCCGGTTGTTAAGGGGTGTAAGGCTGGATCATTGTTTCCATGTAAACGGTGTCTGACATCATTGCCCGGGTCAGTCGGGGGGAGCGAAGCGGCCCTTGGGTTTTGGGCTTGGTGACCCTGTAGCACTCTAATTAAACTAATTACTTGTGATGTCTGAGGAAAAGCATTGACACTCTGACATTTCACTTCTCTGTGGCCTGTCTGAACGCATGTGTGATGGATGTGTGGAGGCACACACACACTTACAGACACACACACACACACACACACACACACACACGTGGCCTGTCTGACTGGATGTGTGGAGGCAGAAGAGCAGCGGCGGCTGGGGGGAAGAAGATGCAGCTCAGGCAGCACAGCCAAATCAGCTGCTGGAGACGACTGGGGAGATACACACACACATACAATACACACACACACACAGCCCAGCAGGGACACTTCAGCTGATGAGATCCCCAGGACACTGCAAAGGCAGTACACACTTCCACAACACTATGCTGGTTGAAACCATATGCAGAAACATACACTTTGTGAAAATATGGCCCTCGCGGTCCATACTCACGGGCGCCCTAATGCACTGTATTCACCATCACCATACCTCACAACTGCACTCTATTCACCATCACCATACCTCACAACTGCACTCTATTCACCATCACCATACTGTACCTCACAACTGCACTCTATTCACCATCACCATATCTCACTACACAACACAACAGCACTATATTCACCATCACCATATCTCACTACTGCACTGTATCCACCATCACCATATCTCACTACACAACAATACTCTATTCACCATCACCATATGTCACTACAGCACTCTATTACCATCACTATATCTCACTACTGCACTCTATTCACCATCACCATATCTCACTAAAGCATTCTATTCACCATCACTATATCTCACTACTGCACTCACCATCACCATATCTCACTACACAAAAACACTCTATTCACCATCACCATATCTCTCTACACAACAATACTCTGGCGGCATCCTCTACAAAAGAAGAGAGGTGTACTGTACCTGGCCAAAACAAACCCTATCTGTGGGCAGCTTGGGTGTTTAAAGGGGTAGGCCTGTGGGATGAGGGGCAGCTCGGGGGTATGAGGGCAAGATTGTCACGGTTTGGGGTTTGGTTTTTGGGTTTTGGTTTTTGTACTTTTAGTTTGTAGCGTCTTGTGTCATCCTGTTTGCTTTATTTACTTCCTGTGTCCTGTTCCATGTGCTCCTTAGTTTACCCTCCATGTGCTCTGGTTTGTTCTTGTCTCCGCCCCTTGCCTGTGTCCAATTATTAGTCCCTTCTGAAGTTCACCTGTGTCTTGTTACCCCTTGTTAGTGTTGTATTTAAGAGTCATTGCACGAGAAAACCAGGCAGAACAAGCAGGAGGTGGGAAGAAGGGGGTCGGCCAAATCGGCTCATACTTTGTATATGTGATAAGTATGTGGAACTATGAACAGCCATATACTTAAAACCCTCCAGCTCTTTTTTGTTATGGAGTTCTGGGACCCGTCTCAGAGATGACTCATGCAATGACTCTTAAGGTCTTGGTTTTGTGGTCTTCTTTGCCTTGTCATTGTGTTGTGTGTTATATTGTCACGGTTGTTGGTTGTGTTCTCAAGTAAAGTCAAGTTTCTGAGTAAGTTTGAGTCCTGCCTCGCATTTGGGTCTTGTCTGTGTCGCAACCCTGACAAAGATTGCATTTCCATCACTCCCGGAAACCCAGGTTTGTGTCTGCCCTGCAGCCATCTCCCAGTCCTCCACAACATTTCTAACCTCTCCTTCATTCTCATCATTTTGTAATGACGTCACTTTTCTGGACCAATGAGGGAACAGAAAGCGGTCGAAGGAAATATTCGTGAAGCATCCGCGCACTGTTGGAAAATATAAATTGATTACAAACCCCTGTAAAACCTAATAAATCTGACTCCGCTGAATATGGAAAGTTTCAGTTTAAAGTAAAGTCAATATCCATAGTAGGTTATAAACCCACAATATTAGCTGTTAAGGAGAATGCCTAACTGTTCTCATTACACTCGTTTAGTCCCTAGGAATAATGTTTGTGGGTGTCATCCTCGGCCGTTTTATTCGGGCAGTTCCCAGTCTAACACAATGACTTGTCCCAGTTCTGAAATAAGGCAGAGGCTACAGTGCTGACTCAGGCCGCTTTAGGCTGCTATACTATACACACAGTGTGGTGACCGGTCTACGACACCTCATGCTACAGAGGGTTTAGGCTGAGCTGAGGTGACGCCGTCTCGTTCAGATCATCACTGGCAAACTGCCCATCGCTATCTTCCGGTACAATAGTCAGTTCTGCTGTAGTTTACTACTTCAGTTGATTTAACTTCTACGGCGGCGATAGTTAAATCCTAGTCATTCATTGCGCCAACACCGTTACCTATAACTACCACTCTGGTCTATAGAAAGGCTATGCGGATCAGAGCATAACAATTTATTGGACAGGTACAAGTTATTCATCCAACACATTACAGGAGTACATCTAAATGCATAGTGTGAAAGTTACTTCAACAGGTTAAAGGAATTACTTAGGCTATCGTGCACAACAGTCAGAGAATGAAAATACATTACCAGCTCAGAGGATTGAAGACTACACACCTACTGTGTGGGAGCATCTGGGTGCAGAATAACTCCCAGAATAATGTGTTGATTTCCCTTTTATAGGTTACCCAGTTTGTGACAGGTTAAGGACATTTGAGAGTAGTCACATGTTTGGAGGTCGACAGGTTAAGGGTTATTCCTTTAGGGATCACATGGGGGATGCTATGGGTGAGACTGAGTACCATTGTTTCCTTCCGTGCTAATCAAATACAACATCACAACGTACACTGCATTTAACATTGTCTGTGGGACAGAGACCATTGTGTTCCTCAGTGGGTATCAGTGAAGACAAATACATTGTATTTACATTTCTTGCTTCCAAGTTAGTTTCTCATGTGAAAAGGTAAAAGGTTACTCAAAGTTGCTGTATAGGCCCTAGTGACATTTTTCATAGCTAATCAAGAGTCCACATTATGATTGAAAGAAATGTCATCAGCCTGAGAATTGGGATCCTTACAATCTCATCTCATCACTCTCATTCTCACCATCACCATTATCTGAACACACTCTGATCCAGCACACATACCGTCAGGTTCAGCTGTTCATTCAGCGCACTCAGAAATGCTCTGGTGCTCACACACAGCCCCTGCTTCATAAACAGGAAACACATAAGCGGCTGGGGCAGAGCTATACTGTAGTATTCTGACCCGTCAGCACCTTGCTTTCGATTGGCTGTCTAGCGCAAATATCAACCTTTTGACAGACTAGCAGACACCTCTACTACTAGTATGACTTTAATCATCAGACATAAATAAAACATTACTATTGCAGGAGGGCACCAGATATCAGAGAGCTGAGTCCTAGGGTAAAAGGGGCCATTTCCATTTGAAAACATGCTTGACAACTTGCATACTCAGGCACAATCTTTGTTGGCTCTACCTTGAAATCGCAGCTCTAATTTCAAGAGGTCTCCTATGAGCCTTGGGGTGGAACTGGTTTTCAAATCAGGGGATTATCCACGTAACGCCTTCGAGCCTTATGTGTGGACACATGGCAGTGCCTGAGACCCAGCTCTGGTGTGATTAGTCAGGGCTGCCTCATCAGCAGCTGGTCAGTATGCTGCTCCTGCAGTGGACCATCTCACCTGGATTTTTGAGTGCTTAATGCTGTGGAGTCCGTAAGCTTCACTGGAAAGCTCTGCTCACTCCACAATGCATTAAACATGAGTCTTGTGACAAGCCAATAAGGTGAAGAAATAAGATAAACACATGCACTCGTTAGGCTGCACACTTTCTACACATGCACTCGTTAGGGTGCACTCTTTCTACACATGCACTCGTTAGGGTGCACACTTTCTACACATACTGTATACTCGTTAGGCTGCACACTTTCTACACATGCACTCGTTAGGCTGCACACTTTCTACACATGCACTCGTTAGGCTTCGCACTTTCTACACATGTACTCGTTAGGGTGCACTCTTTCTACACATGTACTCGTTAGGGTGCACACTTTCTACACATGCACTCGTTCGCCTGCACTCTTTCTACACATGTACTCGTTAGCCTGCACTCTTTCTACACATGCACTCTTTCTACACATGTACTCATTAGGGTGCACACTTTCTACACATGCACTCTTTCTACACATGTACTCATTAGGGTGCACTCTTTCTACACATGCACTCGTTCGCCTGCACTCTTTCTACACATGCACTCGTTAGCCTGCACTCTTTCTACACATGTACTCGTTAGGCTGCACACTTTCTACACATGTACTTGTTAGGCTGCACTCTTTTTACACATGTACTTGTTAGGCTGCACACTTTCTACACATGCACTCGTTAGGCTGCACACTTTCTACACACACACTCGTTAGGGTGCACTCAGGGCTACCAAGTCTCACGCTTTGAGCGTGACAGTCACGCAATTTGACCCATTCTCACACAACACGCCATACTTGACATTTCTCACGCTTATTTTTCCCCTTTCAGTATATATTATTATTTTCAGGATAATAAACTTTCATGGTCCTTGTCTTGCCTTGCCGTAGTTCGAGCAGCTCTGATTGACTGACCGTAGTAACCAATCCATCAGTCCTTTGTGCCTAAATCTAACCAACCACGGAAGGCAAAACGGAATATAAATCAATCAACATAAGGCGGGTCTTGGCGTTGAGTGCTGAGTCCCACATTTAAAACGTTCTCTTACTTGCTAGATTTTGTTCACTGTTGATTCGCTGTTTCTCCTTGAGTTTCCAAGTTAACATGTAGCCTGTTGTAAGGCTGCTATAAGTTAGGGTGCACTCCTCTTCTCCAAAGCTGCAGACTCAGAAACTATGTTTCATTATGCGTTCATTCTGCATTTCCACTTGCTGTAATGAATGCAGAAGTACACCCGTACCAACTCTGGCACTATAGTGCATCGATAGCTTCTGTATTGTGTACTCATGTAAGACAAAACGTTGGGTGTGAAACAATAGACACGTCATGCCTTCTGTGGTCCCCATTTGGGCTACTTATCAGGAGGGGAGGGAGGGACACAACCTCTTTTCCAGTGGTAGACAGATGATGTTGAACTGACATAGCAATCATCATTTCCTTAAAGCAACACTAGAGCACTTTTCCTTTTGTGGAACCCACACTATTTGTTTATCCAGCACCGGCTTTGGAAATATTGATGTCCACAGACAAGGTAGAGTATGTTGCATGATTTTATGAAAGTATGATGTACCGCAACATGGAAGCAAGTCAAATTTGTATTCTCTTATGTTTCTCATTCCATCAAACTACAGATCCGCTACCTGAGTAAACTTACATAGTGCAGTTATAGTCGATAGAGGGCCATGAAGCGAATGCAGAAGTGCCAAAAAATAGTGATATTACTAATAATAGTTTTACTACTAAAACTATTACTTTTACCCAATCAAAGGTCAATAGTAATATATTATATCTACTGGAAGTGTTCTGGCAAAAGTACTGGGAAAAAGAGACAATCTGGCCCTGGTTCAACCCAGATCTGGCCCTGGTGCAACCCAGATCTGGCCTCACAACACCACTGTGCCCAGGCCACAGAGTGGCACGACAACCCGGGGGGCGGCGTAAGATAACCACATGCACTCTTTAACCCGAGGAGCAGCGTAGGATAACCACATGCACTCGTTAACTGAACCTCGTTAACCATTCCATTACGAGTCAGCATAAGTCTTGATAACCCGAGGAGCTGTGTAGGATAACCACGTGCACTCGTTAACTGAACCTCCTCTCTGCTTTCCCACTGTACCACATGCCCAGATCAGCAGTCAGTCCATCATGAGTCACCATAAGTCTCGATGACCCGAGAAGTGGATCCGCAGGACAACCACATGCACTCGTTAACATAATGAACTAGAGGGTTAATGATGAAGCTCCTCTCTGCTTTCCCACAGTACCATGATGCCCACATCACCGTTGGTGAGTTAGCTCTTATCTGCAGGAGATGGCGGAGATGCTGATGTTTAAATCCCTTTCATGATACTCTTCCTAGCCAGTCCAGACAGGCTCCCCTTCCTCACAGGCAGATACATATGGCTGGTGTGACACTCTCAGTTCACAGAGAGAGTCGTCCCTGAAGGCCATCCTGATACGACTGGTACTCCCATAAATATGCACAAAATGCACTGACTTTGCTCGTTTGGGAAAGGGATCATTTCCAATTCCACTAAGTTAACGAAAGCATCGTCTGTTTACTGATGCCAGATTGTTTATTTAGTGATGTTGGTTTTTAGTCTTATCTATGATGTGTGGCAATGTTTACCAACTCCTCCATTAATTGGCTTATCTTAAAAGAGAAAAATGATATAGGAGGATCGTTTTGACAGGAAGAATTCAATACTAGACCATTACCAGACCAATAGCAACATTGCCTCCCTCTTTAAAGGAGCAAAAATGCCAGTGTGGCTGCTGTTGCATTTTAGTGTGATGATGTTTCAAAGGTTTTCTTTCATGCCTGTTTCCTTCTCCAAACTTCACCACCATGCCCAGTTACTTCCTCGACCCAAAGCAACCCTCAACATTACTCCTACGTCAGAGGCTATTCATGCGTTAGGCCTACTGTGCTTAACCCCAGTTTCCTTTTCAAACCTTACAAATGTGAGAAATCCATTTTCGTCACCAAAGGCCTTGTGGAGGAACTGTCCACAAAACAGTACTGAATGAAATCTGAATGGCAGAGGCCTTCATGACTACTACACATGACTACGTGTGTGGTGTGTGTGTGTGTGTGTGTGTGTGTGTGTGTGTGTGTGTGTGTGTGTGTGTGTGTGTGTGTGTGTGTGTGTGTGTGTGTGTGTGTGGTGGTGGTGGTGGTAGGTGGGCACAAAACTTGAATAGACGATACAGAGATGCTCAACACATGCAACATGTGGGTGACCATATTCTGATTTCCGGATTCTGATAACTCTCTGGCTAACGTTATCTGTCCACAGTCATGGTCAGCCATCTTTAATTGATGTCTTTAGTCAGTGCTGATTTGCCTCTGAGGTTTATGTGCATGTCTCGTATGGTTCTGAGGGACATAGCTCTAAAGGAGTCCACGTTTGCAATAGCAAGCTTTTATCTTTCCTCTTCATGTCCAAGTCAATTGAAAGCCTGTGTCAGATTTTTCACCACAAGTTAAATGTCACATGAAATACCTGTAGGGCCTATCGAGAAATTGATCTCAAACTGATATCCTACAAAAAGATCACATTGTCCAATGAAATTGTATCAAATCAAATGTTTGTTCCTAAACCTACATGCACACACACACACACACACACACACACACACACACACAATGGGCTCTATCTTTGAAAGTAATCCATGTACAAGCATGTGACCTTTTCTTGAGACTGCAGAGAAGTGCTGACATTTACACACACACACACAAAGACACACACACACACACACACTCTTTCTTCCTCTCTTTTGATTCCTTCTATCTGTCTGTCTCATATACACTGGTTCTCTTTCTCTCTCTCTCTTACACACACACATTATGGAAGCGAGAGCGCTAAGTTCTGCCAGGAAGACTCACTATGAGTCATATTCAATAGGATTTATAACTTGACTTTGCACCTGCCTGCTGCTTCCAGGTTTTTCGATGTCCCCACCTCCCTCCCTCACCACCACCAGTTTGGCCTTGTCCAGCCGTCCAGGGGGTAGGCTAACGTTTGCATGTTTGTAGCTATACACAAAGTGACATCTGTCCCTTCAACTGAAGTCCTCATCTGAAAGTACATCAGGCAACGTCCTACAATATCCTTGATTCTTTCACTGGGTTTCGTTGCTGGAGAATGTGACGTTGTGACGTCACATGCAAAGTATGCGCACTGTAGCTCTCAGGGGATCGTTTCTGCCTCCACAACAAAAGCATTTGCATTGTGCACAAGGGGAACCAGCCATGAGAAGCAGGCTATTTACAAAGACAGAGTACACCATAAATATATTGCAACTCTAGGTGGAACTCGAGTCTAGAGTCGCCAAAAAGACCTGAAACTGATTGCTTCAAAGTCTATAAAGTTGGTCTGGCTTTTCTTTGATTCCCTCTGCCCTATTTTGAATTGAAACCGTTTGAAAAAAATTAAATAAAAACTTCCATAGCTAAAAAGGATGCATGATGCGCGATTCATTTAGATTACATGTATGTAATTAATTAGATTTATTTGTTAAACACTTGACAGAATTGTCATCTTATTGTTCTTCCAACATTGCTGTAATCCCTTAAGGATGATTCATTGTAATCTATATCTCAATGGAATGTTTTCACAGGAAAAAAATAACATGTAAATGTATACCTTAGAGGAAAACATCAAAGTTTCGCAAGTTCCCACTGAGAGAATTTCAGCCTTATTCCTTCTTCCCCTAATTGGTTTTAATGGAGGGCTCTTTGATCTGCTGATGGTGACTACACGCTGCACATATCCTGTTATTGATTGTGGACGTCATGCATGCAATTTTGCTCTGTTTTGGGGCCACAAGTGGCTGCTCAGAATCGATGAGGAGGACTAGACTCTCACGTCCCATCCTAGGGGAGAGAACGCAACGATGGGGCTGCTCAGACCAAACCATGCTGTGACACACACACACACACACACACACACACACACACACACACACACACAGACACACACACACACACACACACACACACACACGCAGAGCTGATTTCCCTGCGGACATCTGTGCTTGCTGGGTAGGCGGCTCATTGACAAAGATGTTTCGTGAACTGCACGGCAGCTCAATCAGTGTATCCTCCCACTGTGGCGGGCGCTCACAGAGACAGCTCCCGGGGCCTACAGTACTCTGGGCCACCTCATCCACCATGACCATGAGGGCCCCACAGGAGAGAGCCTGAGCTAACAGCAGTCTCTTAATGAGCATCCCCCTCTCTACCTCTCTCTCACGCACACACACACACACACACACACACACACACACACACACACACACTTTGACCTCTGTCTGTCTGTGTACTCAGCTGCTACATGAACTGTACGGTGTGAATGTGTACAGAGGGTGTTGAATTGTGAAGGCCGTTTCTCTCACGCTTTGTCTGATCCACGCCCTGCGTGAAATGTATTACAACTGTATTACAACTTACCGTCACTAGGTGGCAGTACAGTCCGCTCTAGCACTTTGCGGCTTTAGGACTCCTACTTTTTTTCACTAAAAGTAATTCACGAAATATTTTAAGCCTAAAAGTAAGCCTAGGAAGCTTAAAATAATTCGAGAGGACTCCTAACTCACTAAGACATGATCATGAACCGCTTTTAGTGGCATTTCACGTCGCGATGTAGCCTAGTGAAATGAACGTGCGGTTACAGGAGCAGTCTTGCGAGGGAATACTATAAAAGCCAATATACTGTATGTACATGTACTGTAGCCTATTGTCTAATTCTCTGCACAGCACTGTGTAAGCATTCAGCATTCACCGTTCTGGTGTGCGTTTCTAGAAAGCCTTGTATGCTAACTTGCATCGCAACCTTGGGAGTTCGCTCCGTCGTTCTTGGTTTTGGTGTTTCTAGGAAAAAGTAGTTCAAACTCTCAATCGCAAACAAGGACTGGGCAGTCGCACCTGTGGCGTACCTTGGGAGTTGCGGTGGGTGATGTCGTCAGAAATCACAAGCGCCCAACCAAAAATCACTAAGTTGATGTTTTTCTCGTGACTCAATGATTGCGCTATACTGTAGGCAAATCAAAAGGCCGACTCCTCTGTTGGGCTCATTCTTGCTACTTGTGTTACCTTGTGTTAATTTGCATTACTTCAAACACACCGCTCATTAGTGCAGTGGCTAAAGCAGGTGGCTTATCATCGTATGTTTACAGGTTCTAATCCTGAGCTATCTCTCCCCAAATCAGTATGAGCTGCAGGCTGCACTCTCCCAAATCAACACGAACTTAGAGCTGTGGAGCAATAACTGGTCTTCAACTGATCGCATGCAGAAATAAGGTTTGTTTTTGTAAATTGTATTATGGACACGTCAGTACCATATATGTTCGCGCAGACTTCTGTATCGCGCAGAAGTAGGCTTGTGGTTTTATGATTGACTATTTGTCGACTATCAGAGTCACATCTGCAGTCAATTAGATACAACTGCCTACTCGTGATGACGTGCTATTTGTTTATCTATGGTTTATCCCCAGTTAACATGATCCCATCGAGATCCGTAACACCGACATTCCTAACCCTGCTCACAAGTGCCACCTGGTGGTTGTTTGGGTCATTGCAGTTTCACTTGGGAAAAATCAATAAAATAAGTGTGATTCACACGTCAGGTTTCGTGAGGATCTCACATGAAGCCGGACAATTGAATCCAACTCCCACTGTAAGTGGCACTGATATTTCAGGAGAGGATTGAAGAGCTCATCATTCGCCAGAACTCACCAATGACACAGCTGGCTGGATCTCCCTCTTTGCACACTAAACAAGTCGCATATAGAGCCCTGCAGGTTAGTGAAGCCTCCACTTCAGTCAAGACAGCTTATACAGCTATAGCGACAGTGAAGATGTTACATGTGTATTATGAAGATGAAACCAAATTACCCCTCAGGGCTTGAGATCCTCGAGAATGAACAGCGGGAACATCTGTTGCATAAACTTGTGTTCGTTCCTCGGTTTGATGTCAACAAATAATCTGAATAAATCAAGTTGATCTGTTAATTTGCATCTCTCTAGCACGAGGGGCTTGCTTGGCCGCTTTTCCAAGTCAGAGTACATTCAAGCATATTCTGTTTTTTTGAATGCCGGCAACTGAGTACATTTATTTTTGTTGTTATTTGTTTTTTTGTTTATTTAATAACTGTGTCTTTAAATTAGTTCATAAAAAACATGTGTACTTGAGATAGCAGTTTTTCAGCAGAAACATGCAAAACATTTGGTTTTGTTAGATGACTATTGATCTTTGAGCTCAAAAGGCAATTAAATGGCACACAAACTCCCAAAGCAATGTGATAATTGCTGATCCACCACAATTGTTTCCCATCTTGGAGACATGTCAGTCCCATGTTCATCCAGTGAATAGCTCTGAAACTGCTCTTATCAGCCAGTAATGATCCACTGCTGGCAGCTGATTCTGGAGAACTGTTGCTAGATTTTATTGCTTGGTTTGATACCATTGATCTTGTTATTTCAATTAGCAGACTAAGAAAATATGCTCTACCAATAGGTTATTCTATTCTCTCCGGTTCTTCAGGAGTCTGTTAGCTGTCACAGTCACATTTTTAATACTTGATTGTTTGAAAAACTAGGCAAACTTGGTAGTTTTAATTGCTATCACCGCCACCAAACTGTGTAACTGTGGATAATACCAAGACCCCGTGCAAAAAAAGCCCTCTGCAGTAAATCAAAGAGTCACTTTCAGCTCTCAATCACTAGTAAATTATGCACCAACACATCAGGTTATAGTATGGGTAGTAAAGTAGCTTAAAGACCAATGCTAATACTTTAAGCTCTCCTCATAAAGTTTCATCTTCTTTCATGTTAGCTTCACTCATTAGCACTGTTTGAAGAAAAGTAATGTGTACTAATGGTTTTAGTATGGCTTCTGTTCCTGCCTGTGGATGTTGCTGTGGGACAGATTGTCGTCGTTTTTTCGGGGCTAATGGATTCATCTGAATGGGCCGATGAGTGAGCTGAGCTGAGCTCCTGGCTCTCTTCCCCCGGCTCTGTTGTCGTGTTGTTCCGCACTCCTTGACCCTCAGGGTCAGCGGGCATTACTACTCTGCCCAGAACAGCGCATCAAAGGCTTGAAAGTGTTCATTCGGGTAATTAGACCTCGTCTTCATCCCTACCTGCCATTGTTTTCCTTCGTTTGTTTGCAAGAGAGAGAGAGAGAGAGAAAGAGAGAGAGCAGCATCCTCGTTTCAGACTTTCTGTAATGTTTGCGCTGGTCCATCTCTCTTAAGAAACGTAATCTTCTTTTCTGGAACCCAAAATGATTTTTTGTGTATATAAACAAATATGGTTCAGTAAGCAAATGCTTGAATAGCATCCGGCTCCCGTCCAGGTTTTGTACTGCTAGAGATATTTACTTATTCAGGGATTATCCACAATGTCTCCAGCAGTCTCAAGCCATGTCTGGGTCTGACTCCAGAGGTCAACCTCTATCTCCATACACCTCCACCCATGGGACGCTTGGGATGTTTAGGATGTGTTTGTTCATGGGATGTGTTTGTTAATGGGATGTGGTTGTGTTTGCGGGATGTTTGGGATGTGTTTGTTTATGGGATGACAGAATAACCATTTGACATATTTATGCAAAGATGGCCAAATTTAAGTGTACCTGAAACACTCACCGAATTTCAAGGGACTAGTGTGTATGGAGGCCTTGTTAATAAAAAAAGGCATCATCTTCAAGTATTTGTCTGGTGGGTGAATTATCAGTGGTGGTGTTGCAGGACAACTCTGTGAAAACAAACAACTGTCAAAATCAGTGTTTGACAATCCCTTGAAGCAATTCAAAGTTAAATAAATAAAAATAGCAAAATGTTGTTCTGCCTCTGGGTGTCACAGTGGGTGTTTTTTGTGTGCAACCGAGTTGCCAAGTGACTGCCAATACACCACAACAGCAAGATGATTTTTACATACGCCTGACCATACACAATCAGCACCAAGTAAAGCCCAACTGAGATTCATTCTAACCAGCCGACCACCCTCAGCTGCTATCTACCACCCTCAGCTGCTATGTAGGATGCTAACTAGTGGCCGACCAGCGACCACCCTCAGCTGCTATGTAGGATGCTAACTAGTGGCCGACCAGCGACCACCCTCAGCTGCTATGTAGGATGCTAACTAGTGGCCGACCAGCGACCACCCTCAGCTGCTATGTAGGATGCTAACTAGTGGCCGACCAGCGACCACCCTCAGCTGCTATGTACAGTAGGATCCTAAAGAGTGGCAGACCACTTTCAGCTGCTATGTAGGATGCTAACTAGTGGCAGACCAACTTCAGCTGCTATGTAGGATCCTAACTAGTGGCAGACCAACACCTGTTTCTTCCTAGAAGACCTCAAGCAGACCTACTGTAGGAGATTCACTTCAAGTAAAACATACAATGTTTCTAGATGATGTAAGGAAACTTGGAAGACCGGTGGCATGGTTATGTTTATTCATCAAGGCACAGCGTTGGCGTTGTTACAAAAAAAAGTGATTGTCTATAACGGTCTCTGTAAAATGTACCTACTGTACAGTAAGGTTTTTACTGCATTGAGGAGAGGAGGTGCATTACATTACAGTACTGCATGGAAGATAAATGTAGTTTTGTGTGGTTACAGTAATGCATTATTTGTCTAGGCTAAAATCAACACACAAGCCTTTAACTTGCTATATCACTATAGGCTGGTTAGCACCATAACTTACAGTATCTCAGTTGAAGATAATGGAGATTGGTCTGGAGAAGGTTCATTCACCTCCCATTTCCAAGGGGTGTCAGCAATGGTCAATTGGATAGACCTAGAACCAATCACAGCAATGAAGGAAATGGCATGTTTAGAGCAACTGAAAAAAGCATATCGACAAACAAGCTTTTTTTCAAAAGCTGGTTCAATGTCATCATGTTAAGCCCACCTCAGTGTCTGTGACTGGCTTAAGGGACATTGGAAATGGGAGTGGATGGCTTCTTTGCCAGATGGACCCGCAGAGCAAAATGGAATGTGCCGAAGGGTCATCTGGGTTCATGTCGGTTCTCCCGGGCTAGAGCATCACAGCAGTACATGTTCCTATCTGAGGGGGCGAATGAGGCTGCTCCTGCACAGCTGAGGCACACACACCATGAGGGCCGCACTATAATTCATGTAGACAGTGTGGCACTCTGGGTAACTCCACTTCAAAGTTTCACTAATGCTGCCTTGCATACCAATCAGAAAGGCACTGAATTTAAAATCATTTCGGGACTCTAAACACATTAAATTACATAGCTTGTAAAAATGCTGTTCACATAATTGCACATTAAAACAGTTGCTTTGAGTTTTTATTATTATTATTATTATTATTATTATTGTTATTATTATAATTATTGTTGTTGTTATTATTATTCAGAGATTCAGAGACATGGAACCAACAGGCACAATGGAGCTTTATCGAAAACTATGATGCTATAAAAAATCAAGCCTGGGAATACAATAGGAAATCAGCTACCAGCAAAAACACACTCGGAACAGTTTAGCTCTTCGTGAGTCATCTGACTTGACCGGATCTTTGTAAAATTAATTTTTAATTAAGAGAGTCTTTGACCCATCTCTAACACACCAGTATTTTCTACACATTGGTAATAGTGCATACATGCCAACAACCAGTGTTGGGGAGTAACGAGTTACATGTAATTGCGTTACGTAATTTAATTACAAAATAAATGTAACAGTAAGTAAGGGATAATGTATAGAACGCCGGTCATTATCGGAAAATAATTCCCGACAGGATGAACTGAACCCCGACGCGCAGCGGAGGGGTTTTGCTTCGTCCTGAAGGGAATTATTTTCCGATAATGACCGGCGTTCTATACATTATCCCGCTTATTATACGGCTACTTGCCAAAACGAGAAGAAACGTACCACAATGTGTCTTTAGCAATGACTTAGCTACCGTTTCGTGGCTTCCGCTAACAAAATAAATAGTTCGCCACACAGATAGAACGTGACTGTTGCCATTGACAGCGGTCATTATTTTTTTCAGAGGTCCTCTATCAAGAAATAATGACCGGTAGAACGTTGGGAAATCCCATTCAAGTCAATGGGGCGTTCTACTTGCATTGTGAAGAGCCGTATAATAAGTACGGGATAATGGACGACACGCCGTTTCCGTTCCGTCTTTTCTAGACGGAACGTCCCTCCGCTTCGCGTCGGGCCGTATCACCGTCTAGAACGTGCATTAACTTTGAATAACCGCACGGCGTGAAGTCCATTATCCCGCTTATTCCACTGTTGCCACTGCGTTGTGTTCGTTTCCGGTGCTAATTTAAATGTTTTAATCGCTAGAACTGTTTTGTTTGTAGAACTACTTTTCCCAGACACATTTCAACTAATTTCTCAAACTGCGGTTACTAGTTCTAAATGGATGGTTGCTATGGCCAAAAGCCAGTCGTTAGTTCTAATCTCCCGTTGTCAAGCTGGCATATCTCAAGATTCTGATGAACGTTAACTTTGAAAGATTGCTATTTTTCTTAGCCTACTGCCACCTAACTAGCTAAATGACACCTCTGTCATATGCTAAACGTTACTATGATCTGAACGTCTGTATTTTACAGCTTGTATGTAACGTGACAGTGCATTTAAACTTCACAACAAGTTTGGCGAATTAATATTCAAGTGTGATACGGTCAAAAACAATGGAACTACTTCATAGCCGTGCGTATATCTAAAGTTAATGCACACCCTTATAGAACGCAGGACAATGGGGAACTCAACCGAGCAGTGGAATAATACATTATAGTTACTGGAGAAATATGTGTAATTCAATTACAGGTACTTTTGATTTTTTTCAAAATTACAATTTGAATTACATCTCAATATTGTCAGCAAAACCTTGCAAAGAATATGTAGGCCTATGTAAAAATAACTGTTTCCCTCCACAGCCATAGTTTGATACGGGACCTTCTGATAGGCTCTATCACGTCTACAGCGCCATCAGCGTATGCCTGCCTGTGCATGCAGCAATCTGAATTTCAGTTTGCCAGCGATATAAATTTGTGTGTCTGTAGCAATGTCTCATAGAAATGCATTTCATAGCTGGAAAACAGAAAAGGACATTAATTTAACTGTGCAATGCGATGCTTCATATATTAAAAGGGGCTCAATATAGCCTGGGAATGCCCATGCTGCCTTGTTCGCTTGTACCGAACTGCTCGGCAGCCTGGAGACCAAGGCCGAAATCTTCGCATGGATTTGGGGACTATATGTATCATTAAAAAATCAGAAAAGTAGTTAAAAAGTAATTAGTTATGTTACTCAGATAAGGTAATTCAAATAGTTACACTACTATTACATTTTAAACAGGGTAACTTGTAACCCGTAACACATTACATTTCTAAAGGAACCTTCCCAACACTGCCAACAACCTACTTCCACCATTCACGCCAAGGGTTCTTATTGAGGTGAATGGTTTTACTACTACCTCAAAATACTTTTGAATATTTGTCCATGTCTCTTAAGCACCACTTTTCCTGTTGCCTTTCAATAAAAGCTTTCATAAGCCCACAGGCTACATGGAGAGCTGTAGGTCTTCATCATAACAAGGCAAATGTGTTCCAATTACTGTTGGCTTCTTTCAGTAGCCAAAGCAGTGGCTCTGTCGGTGTGTGTGTGTGTGTGTGTGTGTGTGTGAGAGAGAGAGAGAGAGAGAGAGAGTGTATGTGTGTGTGTGTGTGAGAGAGAGAGAGAATTTGAGAGGGGGCGAGAGATAAATGTCATAGCCCCTTTGGTTTTGGCTGCGCATGTACTTCTAATGAGTTTTCAAATTCAAAATGACATCCTCTAACCTTCAACTTTGCATGTACAAAACATGTCCCTTCCAGCTGCTGAGAATGAATGTCCTTCTCTTTCAGTGTCCATCCAATACATTTCACATTAAAAGCTCATTAGGGAGTCAGACCAGAGTATTTTATAGACAATAACAATCAGAGCATGACATGAACCAGGGACATGCCACTGGTCTAAATGAACCAACGGGACGAGTGACTTACTCCATGTAAACATATGTACAGTGTACTGTATGACTGTGACACCTCCATTAACCTTGATGCCGTGAGCAGCAGATGTATGTAACATTATAATTGCAAATGGTATGTGCTGAGCTATAGGAATCGCAGAAGACCTGGTGTGATGATAGCTCCTGAAGGCTGGCACAACTAGCAGGAAGGATGATTGGGGTGAGATTAAACTCTTTCATCTTATCCAACGGCTAGTCCTTCCATTTGCAAATGTGCTGTCCTTGCATCGTGTCATGTCTGATGGATTGTCCCCCTTTGATGTATGGATATGCATATGCGAGAACATTCTTCTTATCGTATAAAGGCTACCACCCAGGCTCAGTCAGCCAAGACGCATACAAAATACTCTAAATGACATGCATCGGTCTGTAGCTGAGAGCTCTATCTGTATTTTTACAGTCAGAACATGAATCTGGCCCTTGACCAGGCATGTCTCACTCAGCTGGTGTCAGGGCAAGCTAACACGCCATGGTTAACTCAACACGTGAAATCAGTAACATCGAGTTGCTATCCTCCAAAATGGGACACAAACATCTGGGCATCACAAAGGTGGAAACCACAAGAATGTGTGTGTGCATGCACATAACTGAGTCAGAAGCAACTTGTTTTCTCCTCCCTGGGTAATGGACTACATTTATGCAGGGCTTCCGCTCTCACTCAGAGGATTTGAACATGAAGGCTCCTACTTTAAAATAAATGCACATCAAACACAGAGTGACACGTACACAGAGAGAAACACTGACACATGTGTACACACACACACACACACACACACACACACACACACACACACACACACACACACACACACACACAGAGATAAACGTGCACACACACACACACACACACACACACCTAGACACAGAAACACACACACAGACACACACACACCCAGAAACATATACCCACGGAAAAAGGTATGTATGTAATGTATGAATCTGCCTGTTGAATGCTGAGGACATTTCAGGAAACCAGGAGCCTCATTTATAAACTTTGCGCAGGATGTACGCCAGAAGATGGCGTGCGCACAAAACTCAGAAAGTGCGTGCGCACAGAAATGTTCTGATTTATAAAACCGTGCGCACGCACGTTCCACGCCAATTTCCCTTTATAAATCAAGCTCTACTATAAATGTACGGCACCTGTGCATAAGACATACCCATAATCGCCTATAAATATTCAGCAAAACGCCCTTAATGAATATTGATGTCTGTGGACAAAATGCCGAAAACAGCGGGAAAGACAAAAAATGCAACTTCATTGACTGTTTGTGGGTTCATAAATGGCGTGAGAAGCCATCGTTTCAGCGGATACCCACTGTCACCTATAACTTGAATGAGTAAAGGGTTGAATGTTTAGAAATGGTCGAAAAATGTTTACAAATTCTTTCAGGATTTACACACAGGATTTAAACACGATTCACCCGCACCATAGAAGCCACCATCATGCACAGCTCCAGCATTCAGTCTGCGCCCAACGCTGCTACAGTATGTCTCATGCATCAGGCCACCGGGCGACAACATTTGTGAGCAACATGTCCGTGTCATATACGTATATAATTTGGACTTTGAGGGAATGAAAATGCTTCCTGTAAACAAAGGCACATTTATTTTCACTCGGTGCTCTTATAGCAATATGATTGCAGTCAATAGCACGGATCACATTTAGGAAATTAGACTTTGCTACGTTTTTATTTGCCTGTTCTCTGTGTAAGGAAAGTTGATGTTGTTTGCAATTACATCTCCTACTGTAACACGTCTGGCAAAATTCAGCTGAATGTTGGCTATCCCAGTCCAGTCAGCCAGTTCTCCATTCAGCCAGTGGCAAGAAAGCCGATGCAAGTCAGCACTTGCAGCGAGACTGGGATGGCATGATTTGGGCGGGTACCTCTCAGCAAATCCCTCTTACTGTATATAGCCTACCATTTGCAAGCTAACAAGCAACATGTTTGAGCCTTGATGTATTATTGACAAATAACACAACATGCAAGAAAGCCATAAGTGGATAATTATCAAAACATAAAATGTATAGCTATCAACATGTCTTTCTTGCCTCAAATAAGATGGATTTTTTTGACGGGCGCATATAACAACAATCAAACACATTTTAGATTTTAAACAGGATTAGTTAAACTTTGATCATTGAACCAATTTTGGGTCGTTGTACCTGTTTCCTCCTGAGGTCGCACTTTCTGCTTTTCCCTTTTTTGTGCGTACGCATGGGTCAGAGCTTGCGAGGAGGTGCACACATTCCGTCAAGTTCACTTTTTATAAATACCAAAGCTTGCGTAGAATGAGGCGTACGCATTCTTTTGTGCGTACGCCTCGTTTATAAATGAGGCCCCTGGTGTTTGTGACGGAAGCTTTAAAATGTTCCAGAGCAGCAGCTCAGACTTCAGTTCTCATGTTGCTTGACCTATCAGCTGAGTCAACCACTGCATCCTACTCTCAATGCGCACTCCTGGTTTGAAGCCTACCGCACCAAACGTCTGTTTAATGTGTTATTGCTAGGACATATGTCCACATCTTACTGCCTTGCCACAGGGGTTCCCCAAGGCTCAGTGCAGGGGCCCCATCTCTTTGGGTCCAACGAGATGGTGTACAGCAATCATCCACATATGGACTCTCGCATCACTGCTATGCAGATGATACACACAACTGTTTCTATTTTTACAGCCCGATGATACTCGGCACAGATTTCAGACTGTCTCTCTGAAAAAACAATACAAATACTTTTTTGCTAGCCTGGCTCCGCCTGACCTCGTACCTCTGCTCAATTTCATTTCTCTTCATACTCCGGCTGGTATAGCTTGATTTAGCTTTGTTTCCTCTGGCAAGTGCATATTACCCAGGGGGCAAAACCCCCTTTTTAGGGAAATCAGACATGGGCTGCTGTAAAAGGTTGTCATACAAAAATAAAATCTAGGGTGTCCCAGGATCACAACCTGGGTGGCCAACCCGGTCAATAAGCTGCTGTTTGTGTGTTATCGCCCTTTTTATGCCCCATTATAAGTCTATGGACGAATATAATATGGGGTGGATAGGGTAAAAATTTTAACAAATAGATATCCCCACAAAAATTCCTCAGATGATTATTTACATTAAGGCAATACTTTTTTGTATTGCAAGTTTTTTTTAAATATCATGTGCAAATATGTAAATGAGGCATCATACACTTAAATGTACGCAATAGCATAATTATCAAAAGTTTGGCCTGTACCTTATGGGTAAATTCAGTAAGAAACAGCCTAGGCTGAGCTTAACCTATATATTTTCTAGGATCTTACACCCTGTAGATATGATTTAATATGTGCTGAGACAAGTCTCACCTTCTTCCACAACATTTGACAATGAATCTCTCCATAGTATTTGCATTGTATTGTAATGCATAGATTCTCAATGTACACCCATGTAGCTTTAGGTTAGTGTAACCCAAAATTGTCCCATGTTAACATTCATTTTTATATTCAGCATAGCCGGACCTTTCACCAAAAGTGTGTTTGGTTGATAGAGGTGCACTTTAAGCCCCCCAAGCCCAAGGCTATAAATGTATGCAAATTCGTGCATATTTCATTTGATAATGGTTCATCTACATCAGGGATGGGCAACTGGCGGGCCCGCCTCCTCACTCAGTGCGGCCCGCGGATGATCATTTTTGTGATTAAAAATGCCTGTTTTTTTTTTTTTTTTTTTTTTTTTACCACACCGTCATTGTAATTATACTGTTCGCCGATAGATAGCGCCTCCTAAGCAAACCACCTCGGGCCCACGGACCTTTAACATCGCTGAGGAAAAACAGTGCACACATGGAAGAAAAGTAGAAAACTCATTTAGAAAACCGTAGGCTACCTTTCAGTCAAAATCGGAAGCAGTGTCTGTTCATAGAATGGCAAGGCAAACCCATGTCAAGTTTTGCTAAAAACTATATCAGCCATGAAAGATTTAAACTTAAGTCGCCACTACACTACAACACCTTGCGAAAAGTTATCAGAAGTAGCCTGCCGACCTCAAATCAAAAGTAGGCTAGCCTACACTAACAATAGCGACTAATTGCCAGAACTACACAGGTATCCGTCTTTTGCTGTTTCGCTTGAGCTTGCCAAAGCAAAGAAGCTATATCAGATGGCGAAATTGTTTGGGTGCGTAGTGGAGGTAAAAACTTCGAAACGGTATATTTGTCCCGACGCACGGTGACGCGCATAATTGTTGACATTCTGATAATGTCGAGGGGGGGGGGCTGAGACAAATCATGCAATCGACTGCAAGTCGGCCTACTGTAGCTTATGTTTTGGCGTTGGATGAGAGTACAGATGTGATGGATGTTACATGTTACATCTGTACTCTCATTATGGACGCTAAATGTCTATAAATTCTTAAAAATTGAGTGGGAGCATAAATGCATTGAATATGAGGCTTGTTGCACTTCATGATGGGGCATTGTTTTTCAGCTCTGTGCCATCATTGAATGGTGATTTATGTGAGCCCTTTGCACTGAAAATAATACTTATCACTGGCTGTAAAATATTTGTATTTGTTGTTAGGGAGTCTATGTTAAAAATGCATTTGATCATGAAAATGGACATATTTCGTTCTTATTCAGAATTATTTTGCAGCATCAGATGTGCGGAAGTGCGCGGCCACATTTGGCCCTCTGATGGTGATGATAAAAAAATGTGGCCCTCTTAGTCATGAAAGTTGCCCATCCCTGATCTACATAAATGTATAAAGTATTTCAGAAAACTTGCAATACAAAAAAGTATTATCTTACAGTGAGTAATCATCTAAGGAATTTTTGTGAGGATATCTATTTGTTAAAATTTTTACCCTATTCACCTCATAATATTATTCGTCCATAGACTTATAATGGGGCATAAAAAGGGCGATAACACACAAACAGCAGCTTATTGACCGGGTTGGCCACCCAGGTTGTGATCCTGGGACATCCTAGATTTTATTTTTGCATGACAACCTTTTACAGCAGCCCATGTCCGTAAAACCCCCTTTGCCCCCTGAATATATCTGCCCAATCAGTGAACAGAGGGCATTTCCAAGAGCGATTGCATTTAAGTCTCAAGCCTATCGTTATCGCTGTGTCCCCCGTAATTATCATACGTCATTACCCAACGTTGGTGATTGAACTCCAATGAATTCAAACTTCAGACAAGCGTCCACAAACCAGGAAATAAACATTTGCCAATGGATCTAGGCCAGACTTTCTGCGAAGAAGAGAGTGCAGGGCATCCATCAGCAGTCAGCCTTCTTGTCAAAAATGTCGATAGGAATTTATCCAGCATGGTTTCACAATGTATCCTCATCAATGCACTGAGGTGCTTGCACATTAAGGCCTGTTGAAATGCTACAAATCACCCTACTAAACCAGTAGATTGTTTTGTGTTTTGATAGGCCTCTGTGTGTGCGATGTTACGCTCAATGTCTGTGCACTTCTAATGAATTAAATAAATTATATTATGTTTTTTATATTATAAATAATATAATGGTTGTCAGGCCGTTCTATTGCTGTAAGTTGCTTTGGATAAAACCGACTGCCAACTGAATTAATATTATGTAAATGTTTTGCCAATTTGCTAAGCACTAAATTGTCAGAATCAATGTTATCACTGATGGATGGATGTGATTAGACCTGTTTTCCACTGTAGCTTTCTGCAGTTTGGCATAAACCTCATGGGTAAATGTGGTAACACTTTAGTTTGGGGTGTCGCTGTTACAGTGTACCTACCTAATTAGGTACAGTGGTACAACCTGTGTAACAACATGTACCATTAGGTACTATCATTGTACTTACATTGTGTATTTGTGGGTACTTACATATAGTTGTTACATTGTAATACTGAGTGCTATTGCAAAACTTTGCCAATTTGCCTAAATTTTCCTCAGAGGCAAAGAACTGACCTGAGACCTGCTGGATGGGGTAAATCTGGTCATGAAAGATTTAATATACAAACCATTCTTAGCTCCAGTCAAGGGGTCATTGTCTTTGATGCTTGGGACCGAGCATCGAGGATCGAGGAGAGAGTTTGAGAATCACCCCGGGAGTAGCCTAGGCTATGGAAGAGCTGCCTTGCTGCATTAGCTGCAGCATGTTAGAGAGATCGAACTGTTCAATGACATAGGGCACTTTAAACACGTAGGCTAACACTTCCCTTGATCATCACTGACAAGTGCAGATTTTGTTCGCGATTGCATTCACATAGCAGCTGTGGCGGCAACATAGGTCGGCAGCAGGAAATGTTCCGGTGGTGGATACTATACTGACGTATGAATTCAGACAGCACAACAAAAAAAAAGACCCTTCCGTAAAAAGTCTGTGAACATTGCGGAAATGTACGTCTGTCTTAAAGCGGCTTATATCTCCGTTTCTAGAAGACAAACAGGGATTTTGATGAAAACCTGCCACTGTTTAGCTTGGGATTTCTCAAGAATGGAGACACGTAGAAATAAACGGTTT
The DNA here is from genome assembly GCF_963854185.1 of Sardina pilchardus. NCBI lineage: Eukaryota > Metazoa > Chordata > Actinopteri > Clupeiformes > Clupeidae > Sardina > Sardina pilchardus. Next base: position 7,886,711 of record NC_085004.1, read on the forward strand.
CCACCCACTGAGAGCTCAGAGTCTCACCTTTCAAATGAGCCATAGTGTGTGTCCATAACTATAACATAGAATACGCTGTGGCTCTACAAAAATAGTCTAAAATAGGCACTCTGGGACATACAGTAGCTTCCGAAAACAGTGCAGCATTGAAAGAGTTAAAGACACTTGAAGACACTTTACAGTTTTCCATGGATGCTTACAAAATCGCTGTCTCATTTCCTTCACTAAGGAGGTTAGCCTATGTTTTCATCAGGTTTGTTTGTCTGTCTGTTTGTCTGTTTGTCTGTCTGTCTGTCTGTTAGCAAGATAACTCAAAAAGTAAGGTAGGTCATAAATGACCCCAGGAAGAAACTATTACATTTTGGGAGTGATCTGTATCACCATCGGGATTCCAGAGGCATTTGTGTTTTTTGCTTAGTGGTGTAATGGCATGGTATGGCCACGTTGTGGCGATCTGAATGGTTTAGGTTCAAATGTATGACAACCTAGGAAGAACAATACAGGCGGAGGTCTGAGCTCTCTGAGTGCTTTTCTAGTTTTCCATTAGTATTTGTAGCCACAGTCACATCATGTAAATTGGAAAATGTTGGAGTTCTTTTGTCAGTTTTGGGAGCTATTAGGCTAGTTGGTTCTGCTCACCTCAATGACCTATGCTAAGCTTAGGTCATTGAATTTCCCCTTGGGGATCAATAAAGTATCTATCTATCTATCTATCTATCTATCTAGCTAGGCTAATGCTGTGAGCATCTGACACAGTAATGCACACACAGAGACAAGAAGGAGCTGTTTCATCTTGCCTTAGTTCTTGGGGAGACGGTGAATAAGCTATTTTCCAAAGTGTTGGCATGCTCCTACAGGTATACCTATAGTCAAATCGTTCAGTTACTGGTTGTATGAATAAGACACCGTTGCACTTTCATTTTCAGATTTGTCTGGTGTGCTCATAGATTGTAGCCTGCAGTATCTGCCTTAAAGTTTGGCGGAAATTGAAAAACTCTGTACTGCGTGATCAACGAAAAATGCTTCTTCCGTGGCTTAGTTGATGTATTTTCATTCAGAAAAACACAGTTTTTTTCAATTTCCGCCAAACTTGCACTTTTATGCACACTGGATCTCATGAGTTTAATTTGAAAATCACAAAGGAGGAGAAGTAGAGAAGTTATTGAGAGAAAGGAATGTGTGGAATATGTGAGGGAGATATGTCAATTGCATGAGTCCAGCTCCCTTTTTGATCTCCGCCCACTGCATACTGCCAGTGAATCTATAGTGGTACTCAGTGGACTACCAGCCTACTTTCATCCTTGGCTTTAATGCTGCTATGGAGGAGTTGATGTATGAATCCATTACCGACTGCCATGCTTTATGTTATGCTACATACTGTAGCATGCACCTTAAACTGTGCCACTGCATGTATGAAAGCACAACTTTTTTTTACATTTGATTATGATGTGTTGTGTCATTTAATTATTCCTTTTAATGTTGTTATCAGTTGAGTCCATTCAACTGTGCCTGTGTTTTAATTATACTGCTCAGACATGGGCACTGAAGATTGTAAGTCTGTGACTAGCACTGTTTACATAATGAAGCAAAGGCTTAGGGAATTCCACATGACCTGATAAGGCACACTTCCCTCACACATCTGCCCCTCAGAATCGTTGTTTTCCCAGACAGCCCCCTGCCATTTTGACAAAGTCACACAGAGGGGCAGTGATGAAGGCAGAGGTTAGAGAATCAGGAGGGGTGATAGGAGGAGGGAGGGGACAGAAAGGAGTCTACTCTGGCATCAAGAACAAGATGGTTTATTTCATGAAGACAAAATATAATTACTTCAAATTATATGTAATGAACATTTCTTAAATCTAAAATAGTTTTTGTCCTTCTTGAAAAAAAATCAAAACAAAACAACCCAAAGGAGTATGTACACTGTAAAATATATTTAAATTGGCCTGTATGCTACACTGTAGCCTACTTTACTGTAATGCTGGTCATAATGGTGGTACTATACTTGTGTGTCACTTGAGTGAAAAGAGGGGGGTGAAAAACAACACTTAAGGAGAGGGGGGAAAGGAGCCAGATAAATACCAAATAGGATAGAGAGGGAGAGAGATATGACTTGTGGGGCTAGTCACAACTACACATCGATCACTATTAGCCAGACCACTCTCTATTATCTCCTAAGATTGCTGCTGGTGGCGCTCGGAGCACACACTCGCTGCTCCACTTTCCACACCCTGCAGACTCTGACGAGTTGAGATTTCTCTTATTCTACTTCCTGTGGGGTTATGCTGGGTTTTACAACGGCATCCAACACGATTCAGCCATTCATAATCAAGGACAGGAACTATCCTACATTCTGTAATGACAAACATACTGTAGGAAGGAATAGTGGCAGATCAGGCCAGATGTTAGTTGTTCGAGCGGGTTGCTCATTGTGTGCGTGTCACAGTGACATTTCCGGACCACCAATTTAAGCCTATGTTTACACGTGGCTGGCTATTTTCAAATGGACATTTCGCCCTCTCTGTTTTAAAAAATAACACTGTGCACACCTGTCATTTTCAAAAAAAGTTTTTGTTTACACTAAACCGTGTGTATATGCCGTCAAGAGCATGCCAGACCTGTAAGTGGTCGTGTAATGAAAAGATCAAGGCCACGTTAGCCAGATTCACGAAAATAGCAACAACAGCAACAATTCACAATTTGTCTTAAATCTTAAATCTCATTTTAAATGTAGGTACATTTTCTTAATCCATAATCCAAAAATACAAATTGGTATCCCTAATAATCTGTCTGCATGAGAGATACAAGGTGTGGCATGTGAAGAGGTTCAGAAACCTGTTTTCTTTCCAAATGTCCAGTGAACACAGTAGAACCTTCTTTCAAACTGCCATTTGCTCTTTTTACACAGACATTTCTAAATTCAGTTGATTTTGTCAGAATAATAAGACTCTCTAAACATTGTGTGTGTGTGGGCGGGGGACTGCCTATTGTTCTAAATCTGATTGACAGATTCAAATAAAGAATTTATGAAATGTATGTGTGTTTGTGTACATTTGTCTAGTTCTGTGTGTCTTCTGTGTGTGTGTGTGTGTGTGTGTGTGTGTGTGTGTCTTATCTCCACATGTGTGTCTTCTCTGTGTGTGTGTGTCTTATCTCCACATGTGTGTCTTCTCTGTGTGTGTGTGTGTGTGTGTATGTGTGTGTGTGTCTTACAGTATCTCCACATGTGTCTTCTCTGTGTATGTGTCTTATCTCCGTGTGTGTCTGAGCACATGTCTGTTTGTGTGCATGTGTTTTTTCCCCTTCCTCTCTGGAGACATGTGTTCACTTGCACATAGCAGATCCAATCAAAGTGAGTGTGAGGCTGGCCTGCTGCTCTGTTTGCTCTTCTGAGGCGAGCGGGTGGTGTCCTGACAGCCTCCATCAGCGGGCAGATGAGGGGAGAGTGGAGAGGGCCGGTCTGCTCAGCCCCGGCGGTCGGACAGCCAACCTTATTAATAGCAAGCTGTCAAAAGAAAATACGCAACACAAAGACTGCCTTTCACATCACATCTCGCTATCCCCACTCCTCTGACTCCGGCCTTAATCTTTTCTTTTCCCTGCTTTGTAGCAACTCTATGATGCTGTCTGTCTTCCTCCTGCCGTGCCGATGGTGTTCACGTTTTGATTGGGATCCAGGAGACCGTCAAAGACGAGGTACACATCAAAGAGCGGGAACCTGGAACTGTACAGAGAGACGGGGGCCACATGTCTCAGAGAGTCGCCGTGTCTGTCTGAGGGAGGAGGCCGAGGCGGGAGAATTACAGCAGGAATAGGAGAAGAGGAGAATGGGAGATGTTGCACTATGCATTATTATGTTATAGTAGTTTTGGATTTGTTGTCATATTCAGCCATTTGTTTGTTTTTCATCATTTCCCAGTGCCGCTTCATTGTAATCCTGTTTACAGCTATGGCTAGCTTGCTAGGGCTGTCTCTGTGCATGAAGCCAACACTCAAGGTCAAACTCAGCCAACACTCAAGGTCAAACTCAGAGGACCTTGCCACACTAATCCCACTGCGCCTGCTTCCAAAAGGCACATTACTACCCCCTGTCTCTTCTAATGGTGGAACATTTCCAACATCTGTGGGGCAACAGAAGCTCCAAGAGCAGGGGATTCTGGGTAAAAGGATCTGGTACAGCTGAGGTCAAGAGGTTGAGATCACAGGCTAGGTACTCCACAGCCTCTCCAGTACTACTGACAGAGGTATCTTTTCCATATATTTCTTGGGGGGGGGGGGGGTCTTTTATGCCTTTAATCTAGTTGAAGAGTGACAGGAAAAGAGATGGGGTGAGAGCGGGAATGCCCCGGGTCAAACTCAGATCTGGGTCCCCGCCCCGGGGGCATATGGACCTAAATGGGGTATGGGCACCAGTGTCAGTTGAGCCCCCAGCAGAAAAGCATATTTTAATAAAGACATAGGCTATGTGAGTCCACAAGTGATGTGGCGCAGAGAGATATAGTGTACATAGTACAAATCCTCTCAGATCAGCTTAGGGCTGACTCCTGCAGCCTCAATAGTACACATCCTCTCAGATCAGCTTAGGGCTGACTCCTGTAGGTGTGGATGTAGATTGAATGCCAATACCTGAAGGTATACCATATTCGACATATGAGATCATTTTGATTTGCAGTATTTCATTGTGAAGTTTAATGAATTGAAAATGAAAGCTGCACATGTAGATGTTGAAACAGAAATGCAGAGCCCGCCACATTTTTAAATTACACTACATTTGGCTGACACTTTTTAACCAAATTGACTTACAACATGGTAGCATTTATTTGTGAGTGAAAAGTAATTACTTTTCTCTTGGTTTCATAAATAAAAGAATGAGGAAAACTTGAGTGCAAACTTGTGAAATGTATTCTCTAATCTGAGAAGAAGCAAAATCCTCAAAAGAAACATGTTTTTTGAACTAAAACACAAGTGCCAGTATTATTGTCACCCCTGTATTTAACTTTTGGGAGTGCCACTCTGATAACACAGTCCCTTTTAGTCCCCTCCAATCAAATACCATACATTTGGAGAACACAAAGCAGGGGATGAGATCTCAGTTAAATAAAAAATACCACACATGTTACGCAAGAGATCTCTTTCAGGTACCTGGCTCTCAATAACATCAACAACAATGGATAAATCACAGTAAATAAAGGATGATTGACCATCATCAGTGGGTTCCTTAAATAGTATTGAGCATTACAATCGTTAACAGCTCAATCAGTGGGAGGCTAAATACACTTCATTCTGGGTAAATCTATAAAAGTCCGGCAGGCAGGGGGTCAAACTTGAGGTAGCACTTTAAGATTTAGGAAGGTTTTGTATATTAACCCTTTTTTCTTCATTTTGTAAAGACAAATATGTTCAGTATGTCCATAACTCAATAAACAAGTCAATCTTATGTATGACCAGAGTGACGACTCCCTGAGAGGCCACGAGAACCTCTCCGGAGACCCCATGGATCAGTCCACTGTGTGTTGAGCTCTGGAAATAGGGTGTCCTGGAAATAGGGTGTCAAAGCCACATAAAGGCCAGCATAGCACGGCTGGGGTCTGCCTTGACTCAGAATGGCTTAGCGCTGAGCGCTGCACCTATATCTCTTGCCTCGTACAGTCCAGCCACCACCTGATGAGCCTTTTGTCTCAGTCATACACTGAGCGATGGGATACTGATCTCATTGTTTTAATAGAATATACAGGGGTGTTGCAAATTACCTATTAAATGCTTCATATTCAAACAAGATGGCTGTTCTCAGTTTGTCTGAACTTTATCTGTCCTGATAAAATAAACCGTAAATCATCTATAAAATAGGAATGTTAAAGGTAGTGTGAATGATCAACTACTCTGCCAAGGCCAAGAGCATCATTTGATTACAGTGTGCCTACTGTGGCAATTGCAAGAATACATTTCATTTTTTTTTATTTTCACGTCTTCACTCCGTGTTTCAGCTGGGAAATTAGACTGCATATATGTGGGTTCATGAGGGACATTTAATTATTCAAAGCAATCTGGAAATCTTTTCTGACCATATATTGCTCAATAAAATATGAGCAAATCTTACTTAAGATTGAATCATCTGATTGGAGACGCATATTTCACCATGAATTTATAAATAATTGTTAATGTGAGTCATTTACTGCTGTCCTTTATGAGATCTATACATCCATGCATTGCTGTCCTGTATAATATCTGTCCATCTATGTGTGCATGTTCTCAGAATGCAAATCTATTCTGTCCTTTCAATTCCAGCTTCAGTTAAATATGCTAAAAGGCTAAGTGAAAGAGATGATTGATATGAAAAAGTGACTGAATAACTAATTTGAGTAAGAAATTATTTATGTAGCGGTTATTTAAATCTTTGATTTATTTGTAAGCAGATAAAGCATTAAAGGAACTTGCCAAACATGAAATAAGACATTTTAGAGGTGGGTTTGAACAGTTAGCCTACCTACATCAATGTAGGAGGATCGTTCTGTGTGAAATCAGATAAGGTTGTCGCAGCGCCGTCTCAGATTTTGTTCAAACCTTGTCTATATCCATAAATGGTCCCAAAACCAAAGCCTGTAAATGTTTTTGTTCGAATCTCATGTCTTCATGTTATTGCCAGCCCTTGAAATCGTGAAACACGTTACAGCCTGAAAATCACATCATCTGGGTAGCCATGTCTGGGCATTAATATCATGAAAAGCATTATTCATAGGCAGCTCAAACTCTATAGGTTGAATACAAACATCTTCTCAGTATGGCGGAACTATTGAAAGTTTGTATGGCATTGTCATTGATTTTCTACAAGGAGTGGCATTGAGGATAGTTTAAACGTGTACACATTTGGTATCAATCATTATTGTTATATGTTGTAACAATACCTGAACTCTCATATAATGGGCTTCAATATTTTAAGGATTAAACAGTTGTTTTTCATAGGATGAAATGGTATGTGGAGTAGCTAGTAGGTGCTTGAAAAGTGCTTACTAGTGGCTCAGTGAGTGGGCATTTCGAGTACAAAGCGCCAATCTAGTTGTAATTTCTTGAACCCAGAAATATTTTTTCCATGGGTAAACATGGGTACTTGGGGTCTGAGTTGGTGAAAACCTTTAAGGAACCTGGTCAGGAGGCAGTGTTGACCTATGGACGGACGGATTAAGAAATTACTGTAGGTGGTCCATGCAAAATAACTAAAGCAGCATGCACACACACGCAAACCTACAAGAACTACAGTATATACAATATGCAAAATAACTATATCCAGCATGCACACGAACACAAATGCACATTAACTATAAACAAGAACTATATACAACATATAAAATAACTATGACATTTTAAAGGCACAGGAGCAAGATTATACGGTCACAATTGTGACCATTGGGATTAAAAAGGTCAATGGGTTAACACTGCCTCCTTAACAGGTTCCTGAGTTTTCACCAACTCAGCCCTCCAAGTATACATGTTTACTTTGGAAAAAAGAAACAATTTGAGCCTGGCTTTATCACACTATCTGATTTTGTGTGTATGGTAGTTGGAGCCTTTTAAATGAGATAGGACCGAATTTGCATATGTAAACATTAAAATATAAAAAACATTTTTTTCTATCTTAACACAAGTAGCCAACTGAGAAAGTGTCATAGTGATATCTATTGTTTATTGTTATCTATTGTTTTTTCCCTATTCACCTGCACCCTATTTGCCTATATTGGCTATACATTTATGCCAATTATGCAAATTGCCCAAAGTGCAACTTTAGGCAACCAAGCTGAATTCCATCCACTAGGCATATAGATCACATTTATGCAATAAAACTTTAGGGTACTCAACATTTCTGGGTTTACTATTGGGCCTATGGGGATTACGACTAGACTGTACCATAGATAAATAAATATTAAAAAAAAACATTATTTTTCCTCAGGAACAGGAAGGATCAGAAAAATGTATTGCTATACTACACTGTAAGTGAATGAATTTGTGTATGAATGAAACATGGTACTGTTCATCATTGACATTTTATACACAAAGTGACTATACACTGAACTATTTCCGTGTTGATTTCCATGTTCCTGCTAGCTAGCCCACATACCATTTTAGTCCTATGGACATGGCCAAAAATGCAATCACAGCTTATCTTATCCTTAATATCTTCACATGCGTTTGTTGTGGAGACCTCAAATATTGGCTCAACATTAATAAAGAATTATATCTGCAGACAGACATGAATGATTGATTGGCATCATGTGGATACACAAAATGAGTTCAGAAGACCCTCAGTATCACCAGTTTTGTATTTTATTCCATATCTAGGACCTATGGAACAAAATATATCGCAAAATACAAGTTCTCCTTTAAAGCATTTGAATATACCAAGTGCCACACACTGGCTTTCTGATACTACTGTGTTTAAAGTATCACTAAGGGCGTATTCACACCAGGAAGGTTCGTTGGCTCACTTATTTGGTCCGGACCAATTTTTTTTTCTTTTTTTCTTTTTTAGTGCGGTTCGCTTTCACACCGTGATTAATTGCAACCGGACCAGAATTTATAAACAAAAGCACATGTGCTAAGGTCGTTCAACCATTGGCTGGTAAACGTGTAGGTGGGGTAAAGAATAGGAAGCCAAAGTCAAAGTTGGCCCACGTAAATACTATGTTTGCGTACTGCACTCGTTATTATCCTAGCAATATAGTTTATACAGTTACAGCTTTGCAGAAGTGAGCGTCAAGACCGTTTGATGCAAGTTGAACAATATCATGCTGGTAATTTTGCAACGACGAAGACGTGCAACAAAACAGCTGAGAAGAGCTCTCATGTGTGTCCAACATGCTAACAGCAGGCCTACGGAAGACGGAACGGGTAGGAGATGCAAAATCAAATTATTGTTGGCAAAAAAGCGTTAGCCCACTGCTGCTTACAGCTGTTGTGCGTCACGGAGCTATCCTACATTTCCCATAATGCGCAAAAACTACGGGAGCTCGTCAAATCCAAAAAAAGGTAGATTTCTGTAACTGGGTCGGATCGAGGTCGGTCTGCTTTCACACCATAAACGAACCGCACCAGGGTTCGGTAGGAACCGCTCCGAGACCACCTCCTCAGCTGGGTCTCGGTCCGCTTGTTTGGTCCGCACTAGAGTTCGAGTGATTGTATTCACACCAGTCAAAAAGGTCCGAACCAAGCAAGAAACGAACTTGAGTTTGTTTTAATCTAACTAAACAAGGCAGGTGTGAATACCCCCTTAGAGACATGCCAAGCACCACACACTGATCTCACTGGCTCGTGATGTCTTGGGCGTGGAATTACCGAGCAGGTTCTACCTGCAGATACTGTACAGGGAACTGTAATGGGTTCACAGATGGCAACAGATTATGCTCAACATTTGTATGGGCACATGCAAGCAGTGCACACTGCGCACATCACACACTGAGATTGGGTTTGTTTTCGTTTTTCTTCACAGTCAAACATTGGATCTATTTGCAGACTTGATGATCAGATTAATGTCTCTGTTTTGGATACCACCACTACCAACAGAGCTGCCAGCGCAAGCCAAAGCACCGCCACAGCACAGACCCCAGAGACCCAACTAGACAGCAGGTCCAGCTGGCAGAACCAAGAGACCCAATTCTACAGCAAGTCCAGCTGGCATGAACACACAAACACACACACACACACACACACACACACACACACACACACACATACACACACACACACACACATGGGGAGAAAGCGAGAGAGAGAGAGAGAGAGAGAGAGAGAGAGAGAGAGAGAGACTGATCAAAATAAAATCTGGACACTTTAGTGTTTTTGTTGTTGTTGTTGTTGTTGTTGCAGGAATGGGCCATGGCTCTGTTTGTGTGTGTGTGTGTGTGTGTGTGTGTGTGTGTGTGTGTGTGTGTGTGTGTACTTTATACGTACAGTATTTGTATGTGTGTGTGTGCATTGCAACACCACCATTGCAGCACCATCAGCATATTAGAGGGCCCATTCCCTCTCCAGAGCATGTTGGCACAGTGGGAACGCTAACGTATCAGCCCGTGGTGCTGTGTCTGTGTCTAGTCATCTCCCCATAACTCAGCGCGCTCCCAGCACCTGCAATTACACGCTGTAAATAGTGTGCATAAATTACAGTCTGGCCCACTGGCTGCGTATCGATTCTCCAGGCCAGCCTTTGCTCTGCGGTGTCCATAAACCACACACTGCCACAGCTCTCTCTCACTCTCGGTGGAGGTTCCTGTGCTCTCTCTCACTCTTGGTGAGGGTTCCTGATGTGCTCTCTCTCACTCTTGGTGAGGGTTCATGCTGTGCTCTCTCACTATCCGTGGAGGTTCCTGCTGTGCTCTCTCACTATCCGTGGAGGTTCCTGATGTGGAGGCTGAAAGAGCCTTTATTTAGGCTGCATGATTTTTTTCTTCCCGCTGACTAACCGCTCATTGTAATGTATATGTGTGTTTACTGATGTCATTGCAAGTCGCTTTGTACAAAAGTGAAGAACTAAGTCTACGTATCTACCTACCTATCAATAGGCTATATGATTTTGTAAAGTGAAAGTATAAAGTGTTAAGTCTAAACTATAAACATACGTGTAAATATATATATATATATCCGAACAGCTGAAACACACTAACATTCCTAGCCAATGCACATAATAAATGTTGTATGTTGCATGTTGTATATTGTATTTCCTCACGATATGCCTGCAGTCCATTTTGTGTGCGCACTGAAAACAAACACACCAGTGTGCATCTACTTGTTACACTTATTAAAAGTATTGCTATTATTAAATCAGAAACAGGTGGTATCATTTCACTGCCACCTGACAGGCCAACCTGAGACTAGTCCCTCGATTGCCAAGTGCACTTGCGGTTGTGGATCACCCTCACAGCTGAGGCCACGTTTATACGTAGCAATATTCTTACTAACAGATATTTTCCCCTCCTTCGTTTTCATCCTTTGATGCTAAAAACAGCTGGGAAGGATGTCGAAAACACGTCGAGCAAATTGGGGGCCAATCACACATCAGACAAAAACGCTGGTTAACCCATTTAAATGTCGGGAAAACACATATATTTCCATGCGGTGAGGCCTTCCATTTACACGAAAATGGAGGTTCAATGTAAACGATTACTTCTGAAAACTCCAGAGATTTAGGAAAACTCTGGTTTCAAGATTCCCACTTCTGCTACACATAGAAACATCTTAGTTCAAATACTGCCATGACCAGAATAGGAATATGGTGTGCATGGAAACATAGTCAAGTGTCCTTCAGGATTACTTATGCTGGGGTGCCATGATACTGTACATGATATGTGTTTGGATTCTATTGGGTGTGTGAATGTAAAATGGTTTGTATTTGGTTTCTGTTGGATGTGAATGTAAAATGGTTTGTGTTATTTATTTTTTTGCTCTGTTTATTACCAGTGGATCATTGCACTCCTTTTCTTCGTAGGTCCCTCACTGCTTCTGACAGCCCCATGAATTTATAATCAAACGTCTTTGAGATACAAATATGTCTTTGTGCAAGCATTCCTCATCTTCCAAATGGATCAAAATCATGCCACGTTCCAGATTAAACTTTTCTCTCACTGGAGAGGAAGAGATGTCCTACTGACTCAAAAATTGCTAAAATATTTATAATCATTTTCGGCAAGAGGCAAAACACACCACAAGATAAAGTGATATAAACAGAGCGGACAAAAGTTGTTTCTTGGTGTTTTAAAAGTTGTCTTCAAGGCAGTGCTGCCTGGAAGGCGTTAGGGTTAGGCATGGGTTAGGATTAGGGGCCTTTAAGTTGACAGTGGAAGTGCTGCCTGGTAGACAACGTTGGGGCTTAAAACAACAAAGAGCAAAAAGCAAAATTAAGCACAAGTCTATAGAGCCTGCGGTCGACAGATGAGCTGCTACACTGGCTTTGGAGAGAGGTCCCGTCTGGTCCATAGATCCAGTGGGTCGACAGAATATGCTATTGGCTTTGAGAGAGGTCCCGTCTGGCCCATAGATCCAGTGGGTCGACAGAATATGCTATTGGCTTTGAGATAGGTCCTGCCTGGTCCATAGAGCCAGTGGGTCGACAGATTCTGTTACTGGCTTTGGAGAGAGGTTCCATCTCGTCCACAGTCTGGGCCCAGGGTGCAACCTATGTGTGCGCACAGACGGGCCTACAGTACGTCAAAGAATCTCCAATGAGTGGCAACAGCTCTGGGTGCTGCGGATCATGATCACTGGTCTGGGTGTAGGAGAAGGATCACGATCACTGGTCTGGGTGTAGGAGAAGGATCACGATCACAGCTCTAGGTGCTGGAGAAGGATCACGATCACTGGTTTGCTAAATTAGACTCTATCAAAGTTCACAGTATTTATTGAGAACGGACCTGTATCTGTCCTTTAATTATTCCACCTTAAGTCTTTTCTGTTTTCTTGTGAATTATTCTTTATTTTTAAACAATTTTACCTTGATTATACTTTCTTTTTATGCTTTATTATGATCTTTTTAAAGTACTCCTTGCCCATCTATGCTTTTACCTGCTATTACTGCATGGTTTTGTTTATGTAATGCACATTGAATGACCGCTGTGTGAAAAGTGCTAGCCTATAAATAAACTTGTCTTGACTTGAGCTCTGGTCTAAGAATATACGTACATACAGTTTAACACTGAGATGTTCACAGTGTATAGTTTGCACTGCAATGTGTGTGAGTGTGTGTGTGTGTGTGTCTGTGTGTGTGTGTGTGTGTGTGTGTGTGTGTGTGTGTGTGTGTGTGTGTGTGTTATGTGATTGGGTGGAATTCATGAGGAGGGGTCAAGAACATTTGCATGAGAGCACATTTGTGGTTTCTCTCTTTCCATTTTTAATTTTTTTCTCGATTTATATTTATCATTCTCACTCTCTATTTTCTGCTCTCTCTCTCTCTCTCTCTCTCTCTCTATATATATATATATATATATATATATATTTACTGCTTTCTCTCTCTTTCTCTCTGCATGTGTGTGTACATGTATATACATACAGTATATGGATCCATTCAAATATGAAAATTAAAGTGCAAGGACAAACATTTGCTTGGTGTTTTCTGAGCATGCATGAGTTTAGGTGTATGCAAATATGTTTGTGCATGGTGTGTGTGTGTGTGTGCTAAAGTCAATGTAAATATGATAATGTATGGATGCCTGTGTTCCACTGTCAAAACCAAACATACCCTCCTCAATCTCTCCTGGTTCACGATATTTACATGTATTCATTTAGTGGATGTTTTTATCCCCAGCATCTCACACATCAGGACTGGCATGCAAGCTACAGTGCCAATAGGAGACTAGAGCAACCATGAACACTGCCATTTAGCAGATGCTATTATCCACAGCCACTTACATACAGTATGTCAGTTATATTACAAATGCCATTCTCAGCAGGACACCTCATACAGTATGTCAATTATTTTACAAGGGTCCCCAGAGCAACGTACTTATGTCAGTTATATTAAAAGGCCATTGTCTACACAGCAACTTGGGGTTACTGTAAGTGCCTTGCTTTACACAAAGAGGGAATTGAACCCACAGCGCTTCAGGCTACAGCAGCTCCTTAGCCACTATGCTGCCACTGCTGCCTTTTCAAACAAGAGAAGATCAATAGCGCATGACAGTGCAAATGTTTAACTGACAACCAGAGGCGTAATCCTGAGGAAGTAAGAGAGATACTAATGCTACCCGTACTTCAGAAGACTTTGGCAAGTCTCTTTACTAATGCCCCCCCATTCAAGCTTTACTCAAAAGACTGCAATCTTTCATGAATCTTTCCCAAATCTTGTCAAAGTCTTCTGGTGTAAGTATGGCTTAAGAGGGTAGAAGGAAGAGCATGATAAGTGCATGTTATGCCATCTTTACACCAGAAGACTTTCAAAAGATTTGGAAAAGTTTTTTGAAAGACAAAGTCTCAGACTCTCTCACATCTTAAAGACAAGTCACAGAGTTTTCAAGTCACAACAGCTAGGGATCTTGCAGGGTCACTATTTACAAAACTGTATATTTAAACTATTTCCCAGCCTGCAGTACATATCAACAGGAACTCAAATGATAGCATACGTATATAAAAAATCATACTGTACTTTCGTGTTTCTCCAGCATTGCTTCATGTGTGACATCCCTAACAGATATAGAGTTGTTCTGTCACATGCTGAGTAATGATGTATACTGTAGGCTAAGAAATTATATAACAAATAATCATACAGGCTATATGGGGTGCCAAGGCTACAGCTGTTGCCTACTTTGCCCCCTTCCTGTTTGGTGTTGGAGAGAGGTCACTATTGGTTTTTAAATTGTTCACATCACTATTTACACGAGCCACGACTAAAACACATAATATCCAACATGTTTGATCTTGTCGTAACGGCAAGACTACAAAAAAACTGACTGGGACTGACTTAAAAGCGCTAAGATTGGCACCTTACACTGAACGATGTCTCTGACAGGAGCACTCCACCACTCCAGTAAAACTACCATGATGTCATTCCCATTTGGGAAATGTAGTCGCCGCCGACTGTGAAATTGCTTGCGCTCGTGTTTAGAAAGGAAGCTCTCCTGACAGAGGAAGGTCTTAAAGATAGCTTTGATTGATGACTTTATTTTAATCTCTGCATTTCTTCCTAATTATTCCACACATAGGACTGTTTTCTTTCTCTCTTTTTTGAAGACAGAAAGACACCCCAATTATGGTAGCAACTGGTAACTTACTAAAAAAACAGAACAGTTTCAACAGTGCTCTCACACTCAATACAAGATGGACTGGAATAATCTGCAACACACTATCTGACGATCAACAGAGCACAAAGGCCACACTGACATTCTTACACTTCAAATGTCTTTTTGTCACTGGAGTACACATCCTCTGATCTGTCATCAGCCAAATCTCTACCCAGCTGAGTCTGACTAAATCCCACCCATGGTTTCTTAATCCTCACACACACACGCACGCATGCACGCACACACACACAAGCACATGTACACACACACAGACACACACAAGCACATACTCTCACACACACACACACACACACACACACACACACAAAAGCACATGCACACACACACACACACACACGCACGCGCACACGCACACGCACACACACGAACACGCACACGCACACGCACACGCACACGCACACACACATACACACACGTGCACGCACACACGCACACGCACACACACACAAACACACACACTCACACACACACACACACACTGCCTCATCTTCCCCAGGCACCGTGGTCCTCGCCACCCCTCAGTACATCTCCCATGCTAGGGAGTTGAGATAAGGCAGAGGAGAGTTGAGTCTAGGACAGAGGGAGGAACTCAGGAGGGTGAAGTCCATTTGAGATCCATGTGAGTGAGTGCTTCATTTCACACACACACACACACACACACACACACACACACATACACACACATACACACACACAGGACAGAGGGAGGCCACTCAGGAGGGTTAAGTCCATGTGAGTGAGTGGCTCATTTCACGGCCACTGGTAGGAATGTGGCACAGAAGAAAATAAATCTAGCGTACCGCGGGGCACCCATGCCCACGTGCCCACCCATGCCCACGTGCCCACCAAGCTCCACGCCAGCTGCTGTCGCAGTTCATCGACGTGTGTGTGTTTTCTTCTAAAAAAGTATATTCATATTCAGTTGAAACTCCGTGTGCTGTTTTCCTCGGTATGTCAGTATATTCCTCAGAGCTTATGTGTTTGTGTTGCTGAATGCACGGGTGTGTGTGTGTGTGTGTGTGTGGGTGTGTGTGGGTGTGTGTGTGTGTGTGCGTGTGTGTGAGTGTGTGTGTGTGTGTGTGTGTGTGTACCCTTACAACAGCAAGCAAGTGGCCATGCTGTTCTTCCTGCTGAGAGGCCAAATGATTGCTGACTTCAATTCTCTCTCTCTTAGGCACACACACACCAGAGATGGGGGACTCGAGTCTAGTGACTTGACTCGAGTCAGACTTAAGTCGCCAGATTGAGGACTTGTGACTTGCTTGATCAACAGTGAGAAAAGACTTGACTTGACTTGGACTTGCTACTCATGACTTGAGACTTGACTTAGACTTGCATGCAATGACTCGACAAGTCATTGCTGTCTTGGTTAATTGGTGAATAATAATAATAAAAACGATTTTCGATTGGATATTTCCTGTTGCATGTGGGCGAACCTGGCAACCTCTCTACTAGGTGCTAGGTGACGCGCCCGCCATCTACAGTAGAGCGGTCGGGGTTTAGAAGGTGGAAGCTGTTACCAGTCCTGCTGCTATTGCAACAGCCAGTGTTCCCAAAATCATAACATTTGGATTTAAAGACTATTCAACTCAACAAAAGAAACGATTCGCCGAGACATCCGACACATCCAGCACCACGTAAAATGTTATCCGCCATTTCCGACTACACAAAGAAAAGTAAGAAATGTCTCTAGCTAATTTCACATTATTTTTAATCTAACGTTAGCTGGCAGAGCTAACATCCCATCTCCATCAGTAAAACGTGACAAGAGTTGTATCATGTTGACTTAGTTTCACATTGATCCCGCCTATCAAATAACAGACTGTGAATTTGACTGAAATAAAGTAGCCTATCTGAAATTGCCAGATTGATTCACTTGGCAGATCAGGTCTAGCTAGCGCTAGTTGCTAGTCCAAAGTCTACTAGAAAATCACTCAGAGTGCGCA
>NC_085004.1:7908430-7915930 GCF_963854185.1 Sardina pilchardus
AGCCGCGTCCCTCTGCTGTGCCAGACCAGCCGACAGTCCACCGACCATGACCAGCCATCGATGTCCTACGGTAGCTGACAGTCAACCGACCGAAACAGCCACAGAGTCCGCAGCAGTCCGCGCTGAGTTGAAATAGTCCAGCAGCCATCAGCAGAAAGGAGCTCCTCGGCCCTGGAACCACAGTCCAGCAAGACCAGCAGCACCAGTCACAGGTGCCCCATCGATCGCAGACGGCAAGAGAACGCTGATCCGAAAAACAGCGCAGGTCGAGCGGAGAGGCAGAGCACAGACGCCAGGATGCAGAAAAGCATGGGAACGCAAAACAAATAATTAAAATAAAAAAGGCTATATGTAACTTAACAGCTAAAGTAAACAAATAAACAAGATTAATGGAAAAAATAATGGCGAATAAAATAATAAAGATAAAATCCGAACAAAAACAAGTCTAACGGAGCGGCTAGAGCAGCCAGCGTCCCCGTTGCTAGGCGACACTCTTCACATGACTCAAGATTTGAAAGTATCTCAAGTATCTTTCATACACAGCGCATGTTGATGCATTTTCAAATAGAAGACTAAAAAAATGTTCAAAGGCACCTATTATGGACATACAATAAAATACCAAAGTCTGACAGACATTTGTAATATTGGTTCTATGTCCTAGACCTAGACCATTGTCATTTACTGTACCTTTGTCATGGACAATTTCCTACATTCATTACTCCGAGCGTTGCACCTTATTAGTCCCCTGAGTTTGAGCTGACTGTGGACATTACTCAAAGACCGTAGAGATGGATGGAGTAGATTCATTTTGCGTGCCATATGTGACGGCTCCAAATAACTTACAAAAAGAAACTGTTTTGCAACCCTAGGCTGCTACTACTAGTGTTGTTTTGTGTTAGAGTCTGCTTCTATCATGTGTTTTGTCTCTTACACAGATAATTATGTATTGATTAGAAGACATAATGGTTTGGGGCCATTTTGTGTTTTCATAAATGACTGTTCTTAAAGGGATAATTACCTTCCACCTTTTGCTAGCCAGTGATGATAACTTGTGTTGTTCTCAACGACAACAACAAAAAAAATACACTGTGAACATGTCTCCATGGAGATGTGATCACAATGGGTTATTCTTAATGCATGATAAGAACAGGTTCTATGTTTTTTTGTCGCTCACGATAGTCGTTTACGATCTACCATGTCACACTATACGATTTTAGAACCATGAAAACCTCTCCGCGTCTTGGTCGGGAGAGTGGCCACATACACCGAAAGCATCGGTCACGTCATACGACTCCCGTCAAATTTCTGACAAGCCAGACTTCTTGTCGGGCTGTTTTAGAACGTCGTGAACGACAAATCGCAAGTCGTGAAGCATGTCACATTATAAGATTCACAATGTCGTGCCCGACCATTTGAAATCGGTTACGACGCTGTAAACTTGTCGGTCACGACAAATTTGGGCCAAAATCGGGCTGAAATCGTGTAATGTGTCCAGGCCATTAGTGAATAGAATCTGGGCTTGCTCCATTGGGAATTAGCCCTTTTCACGTGATGTCAGACGAAGCGTTGCTGGGTATCCTCCGGCATGTCCAGCCGCCAAATACTACAGAAGAAGAAGAAGAAGAAGTATTCATGCACTGTAAAAAATTTACTGTAAAATTTACAGTAACTTACTGGCAACAATTGGCCAGTAAGTTACTGTGAATACCTTTTACAGTAAAGGTACTGTATTTCCATTTACAGTATTTATATATTCACTGTAAAATGAAAAACAATTAAATACTGTGATTTCAGTCGTATTTACAGTAACTTACTGGCCAATTGTTGCCAGTAAGTTACTGTGAAAACCTTTTACAGTAAAGGTGCTGTATTTCCATTTACAGTAACTTACTGGCCAATTGTTGCCAGTAAGTTACTGTGAAAACCTTTTACAGTTAAGGCACTGTATTTCCATTTACAGTAACTTACTGGCCAATTGTTGCCAGTAAGTTACTGTGAAAATCTTTTACAGTAAAGGTGCTGTATTTCCATTTACGGTAACTTACTGGCCAATTGTTGCCAGTAAGTTACTGTGAATACTTTTTACAGTAAAGGTACCGCATTTTCATTTACAGTATTTTATGTATTCGCTGTAAAGTGAAAAACAATTGATTTTAAATTAAGATTTTTTTTTTTTTTTAGTTGTATTTACAGTATCGGTTGTTTCCCTGTAGAAGCTAGGTCAGTTAAATACTGTGAATTCAATTGAACTTAAATTAGCAATCATTAATAGAATAACTCATATTCCAAAATATTTCAGTTAACTGCAGACAATAAAACAATTTTAACTTTTGTTATTTATTTAAGACATTTCAAATGTATGACTGAAGTGGATGTTGACAGACAACAGTAGACATGGTTTGAACACAACCACAACCTTATCTGATTTGACACAGATAAGGGGGTTAAAAGTGCAGTGTGTGTAAGTGCAGTATGGCAACTGGCAAGTCTATGTAATGTAGTATAAGGAGTTGTGTGTGTACAGGATGCGGAGCAAAGAAACTCATCCCCAGTCTGTTTTGTGGGTGTTCCCTCAGTCTGCCACGTGGGAACAGAGACGTCTGCTTGACCTCAGTGGTTTAAACAGTCCGTGGTCAGAGCGTGAAATGTCTTTTGAAATACTTTTGGCCCGTTGTTGTACTCTTCTGGTATAGGTATCCTGCAGGGTAGGGAGAGGTGCTCTGATGGTACCTTTCGCAGTAAGTGTCAAGTGTCTGAAAAAGAGAAAGAAAGCATACATTACAATTGACCCCGTTCATGAATATACAGTAATTAATGCAAACTACTCCGGTTGTGTGACAAATAAAAGCAAACCCACACTAGTCAGGTGCAATAGATAGAAGTAATGCAGATGTGTACAATACACCACCATAGCAAAGTTTGGGAGTTCACTTTGATATGTCCAGTGTTTTTTTTTTTTTTAAGGGGACATGTCGAAGTGACCCTACACCTCTGAACAGAAGTATGTCTATGTGATATCATACCTAATCTCATAATTGCCTGCGGCAACTCTGCCTTCATGCGAACACCACTTTTCTGATGCCTAACATACTGTAGGCCATCTCCCATCTGACTTGCAATAGCAGCCTCTGGCTACAGTCTGGGACTTCTGGATGGCTCCTAAAAAGAATAAACAGCAATTGCCATATAATTTGTTAATAAACAGCAATTGCCATACAAAACAAATCATAGCTTTAAAAAATAAGCAAAGCAATCAGATGTAGAAATAGAAATTATAATTACCTTGCCATGAGGCACCCTTGCCACCCTTGTCACCATCTATGTTACTTCTTGATATCAGTTTATTTATGAACATAAATAAAACACAAACACTTACACCATGTTGAGGGCAGCAGCCATGGCTAACAGACATCATCAGGGTAGTGCCATCAGGTAGTACCATCAGGGTAGACCGACTTCGCCCTGGACAGTTGTTGACAGTTGAGCCCACAAAGTCATAACAGACACATGAAAGGAGGGGATAAACTAAACTGTTACAGACACAAATACAGTACATGCACACATATTAAATGCTATATGCGTGTGTCTCTATTTGGTGAGTGAACTCACTTGCAGGCTTGGAACTTCTTCCTTATGGAAGTGACACACATTTGGAACATTCCAAAATGCACACAGCCTAAGTGTCTCTGACACAGCGTTCTCAGGGCAGCAGTCCTCACACCACCTACTAACAGAGGGAACAGAAAGAGGCTTACATTAATTAATACATTGCAAAACACACAGAACATGAAAAGACCATCACTGAAGCACTACTACACTCACATGCATCTTAAATAAACACATGCCTCAATGTAAGTCACCAAACATTGGGCAAATAAAGGCTATAAAATGAATACCATTTAGCCAAACACTACCCTTCACGAACTAAAGATCCCTTTACTTATCGGCATGATATTTCTGGTAATTGAAATTCCCCAAATGCTCCCCTTTCACATCCACTATATGACGGATCTATGAGCATGACTATGCAAAACTACAGTTCCTAAATTAGGGGTGAGATAACTTACACATCAGCCTACTTCATTAATTTGTTTTACTGGTCCTCTTTCCAGTTATAGCAACACTACATATTATGCATCAACACTACATGTATTAAGTTTAATGTTAACTACCCATGCCCCATGGAGTTCGCAAAGTAATGTTACTAACTAGCTGCTAACGTTAACAACTTTCACCTGTGTCTGTCTGCTGGCTAACTTCAGCCTTCAGCCTGCATGCTAACAGCCACTTTAAGCTAAGCTACTTGCGTCTGATATTTCATTCAAACTAAAACTCTACATTCATAACGACATATCAGACTGAATTATTGCTAGATATGATATTGACTATCATTCGAAAAATCCCACATGATGGTTAAGTTAGTTACTGGAAAAGTTAACATTAACAGCTAACATCGCTAACGCTAGCGACGTTAGCTCGCTAGTTCTAGCTATCGATATGTGCTATGCTGATTCTAACATGACAATAATGGCTTTGGTTAACATTTCATTGTGAAAACAATACATTTCTAATAAATTCCCGTTTTCAATTGGCATACAAAAGTAATGTAATTCTTACCTTGAATATGATGTGTGTACAGAGTTGAAGATTGCAGTCAGAGTCATGATTGAAAAGTGACGGTTGATGGTTGAAGTGAAGTCACTCTGGAGTTGAAAAGTCAGGGGTGGGGGATGGGCGTGTGCGCAAGCGCTTATCAAGAGGCGATAAGCAGCCGTTAAAAACAATCGTGGAAAATTATTAGGCTGAAATGTGTTATGCTTGCTCAATAGTGTGATCAAAGCCAATTCTTGACATCAAATTGACTTTCTCAACCGTCTCTGGTATGTCATTATGAGTTAAAAGAAAGATAAGATTAAAAAAGGGAAAACACAGTAGGCTAGTTTACTTAACTATTTACAGTAGCCTAGGCTACTAGTGGCTTTATTGTGATTTGTTTACAGTAATGTTTTGACTACTGTAATTTCTACGGTAACACTTACTACTGTAATTGTAGTTTACAGTAGAGGTACCGCATTTCCATTTACAGTATTTTATGTATTCACTGTGAAATGAAAACCAATTAAATACTGTGATTTCAGTAGTTTTACAGTAACTTACTGCCCAATTGTTGCCAGCAAGTTACTGTGAATACTTTTTACAGTAAAGGTACCGCATTTCCATTTACAGTATTTTATGCATTCACTGTAAAATGAAAACCAATTAAATACTGTGATTTCAGTAGTATTTACAGTAACTTACTGGCCAATTGTTGAAAAGAAAAAATACAGTAGTTTACTTTACTATTTACAGTACTATAGTGGCTATACTGTGTTTGTTTTACAGTAGTGCTTTGACTACTGTAATGTCTACAGTAACACTTGGACTACTGTAATTGTAGGGGCGTTACTGTACATTTTACAACATTCTACTGTAAAAAGCATATACAGTAGTGCTACTGTGAAATTTCCTGTAAATAACTGTGAATTTCACAGCCATTTTTTACAGTGTGGGTTTCATCAGGTCCCTTTCCACAGGTGTATACAATCAAGCACCTTGATTATCAATGCAGACTGGACTGCATGGTGCTTGATTGTATACACCTGTGGAAAGGGACCTGATGAAACCCATGAATACTTATTCTTCTTCTTCTGTAGTATTTGGCAGCTGGACATGCCGGAGGATACCCAGCAACGCTTCGTCTGACATCACCGTGAAAAGGGCTAATTGTTTCCCGTCATTGCATTCAAATGGGTGTAAACTTTGAGTTAATTTAAACTGTTTGATAAACCCTGATTCCCCATAAGCAGGAGTGCTGCTAAATGAAAAGAACATTGAAATAGTCATTCTTGTCTGAGAGCTCAGAGATAGATAATAGATAAAAGAAATCAAGAATAAGCTGGATAAATCATTTGTGGGATCATAAAAAGGGAAACAAAAAGTACCCTTATTGTAATCTCTCTCTAGCCTGTTTGAATACTGCTTAGCTATGGTCCAAACCTAATTCCCTCTGCCATCCGATCCTTTCAGCCATAGAAAACTGGTTTTCAAGGTCAGCAACAGTGCCAAGCTGACTGACCCTTGTGTTTCAGTGCACTGGTGCCAGACGATCATCATTCGACAAGCACAACAAAGCCATTTCTGAGTCTGGATTCGACAAGTTAATCTTTAGGTTTAATTTCATCTTTTATTTTAATAGTGAGCCATGGAAGTGGCGGTTATGTAACAACGAAAATGTGTCAGGAAAGTTGGTATTTTCCTCGATGGGCTCTCACTGCGCGCGCGTCAGTGGCAAAGGCACCCTCTGCCTACCACGCGACTCTTTCACACTCCCGTAACACAGACGCGTGTGTGACCGCCTCGTAACTAGGCTGCTGTCTTTGATTTAACTGACTGGCGTCTGGCTCGCTCACATCCCACGCATCTTCATACAAGGAAATTGTTCCCTTGTATTCGGGTTCCGTATTTTGGAGACGTAAAACAATCAGTTTTGGCGATTAACACTTCTTTCATATTGGATTGCTGTTTACTGACGAGGCAGTTCGGTTCTTACGTTTTCCATTTCTTTGAGGAGGCGTAAGTCAGTTGGAAATGACCATGAAGGTTGGCATCGTCAGTTTCATGATTTACTGCATCTCCGGTAAGTTCTAAAAAATGCTAGGCTGTATACGATTTAAATGCAGGTGCAAGTCATTTGGAGTAGTTTTAATTGACTGGTTTTTAGTAGCCTAATTAACGACAGCACATTTACGACAGCACATTTTTTTACTGAGTGTTGGCTGCAATTTCATAAAGTAGGTCGAAGTTTTAGGCACTCAGATTCCCATGGTCAGTTGTTCATTAAACTATTGTCTCTGCATCCGTTCGACTGGCTACTACATTAGGCATAATAGGCAACATTATTTTCAATTAAGTTTCTTCAGCACAATCATTATAATAGTTGCCAAAAAGTTAGGCAATCGAATTCGGGGGCATAGGCGGGAAATGTGTTCATGCGCGGGGATGCCCAGAATCTTCAGCTAGATAAAGAAGTAGCCTAAAACTCTTCGCTAAGGAATTCTCCTGTGAACTAAACAGACGTTTTCTCCGTAATAGGCTACAGTTGGTACAATGAAAATATGCCGGTTGAACGAATTGCCTACCTGTTGTTCTCTGGATTCATAAACGCCTGGTCATCGCCAGGTTTGTGGAAAGGAAGGAAGTGTCTTTCTGCCATAGTCGATATTTAATATTTCCTACATCCATCACGTGGATTGTTGGCGGTCACAAGAACGGGATGTTGCAGATGAGAAAAACTAGGCCATCAATTTAGTATGCCTCAGTGTTAATTAGCTGGTCATAAGACAGTAGTACATTTCGATGACAGTACTATTATTTGCGCACAGAATTGCCTTTTTTTATGTCGTACAAAAATGTTCGGTAAAAGGACGTTACAGTTTAATAGGCTATTTAGAATCACGATCT
>NC_085004.1:7920930-7983430 GCF_963854185.1 Sardina pilchardus
ACTCAGCTTTTCCCGCGCCTATCGTCCAGCTTCGTCTCGCTGGAACTTCAAAACTTAAAATGGCTGCAGGGCTGATCAGGACCGATGTGTGGTCTTAACTAGGGTAATTACGGTACTTACTGTATGTTTGCAAGTGTTGACTTTTTGTGGCAAAAGTTCAATCATTTTTCTTTATCATTGAATTATTAAAATTAAATAAGAGCAAGATTTGCATTTAAATCTCATCTTTGCATATTTGCAAATCATTTCTTGCCTTTTGTCATTTTACTAAATAATCGTAATTGTAATCGAAAATCACATTTTGAGAAAAGAAAATAGGGATTTTATTTTTGGGCAAAATCTAGCAGCCCTATAAAGAGCATACTTGACTGCCAGACTTTCTTCATATTGTATCTCTCGGCCTGTGCTTCTGACGCAATCATTGGACATCAGAAAGCCACCACGGTTGTTAATAACACACCTCAACAAGATAACTCTGGGGTAAAAGCAGCTCTGATAGGATATTGTCCTTCAGCCTGGGAGTCCTTCAAACGTGAGAAAGTTACACTTCACTTGAGAGACCGGTGTCTGTCTGCAAGAGTGAGAAATGAATGACTTCACTGCAAAGGTAACAAAACAAGTACAGAAAAAAAAAACAAAGACATACTCATTCCCTTCAGTCCCTGAAGCAGTCCCTGAGGAAATGTCAAACGTCATAATCAATTATTTAACGTGAAATAGACCAGTCAAAACAAGTTTGCAAAGTCGTAAATAGAAGAACAATAAGCTGAGTGTCAATTTGTTGTTAGAGGGTTTGATTATTTGCCACAGGTGCTCAGCAAATGCATTCATCTATACAAAGAATAATCAGCCCAGTGTCATTTTATTACTTGGGAGTTTAATAGTTTCACAGAGGGTGCTAAGCAAATGTGTTTTCAAATATACGCATATATATTTGGGATATAAGGGATTTCACAGAGCTGCCTGTCAACATCTAAGCCTATTTATTGGCAAAAACAAAATCACTAGCAAATCAACCTTCATGGGTAAAGAGAAGCGGTCAAGAGACTTGTTCAATGTTTTTGAAGGGGTCGCCAGGCGAAACGTTTTAGCACCACTGGAGTAGGATTGGATCTGGGCCATTCTTCAAAGGGTGTTTGTCTGGTCAGGGCAAGATCTGTCTCTCAGTCTGTGGATAGCGGAGGTGGTTCACAGAGAGCTCTTCATCTAGGAAACCAAATCAGGTTTAAACCTGATATCATTATTTGCCACACACATAAAAAAAAAACATGAATGTAGACACAGACCCACACACACCCACACCCACACCCACTCACACCCATTTGGGTGCTAGGTGAAGCTAGAGGACACTCACACACACATACGGACACGGACAGTAAGAAGAAGCAGGACTTGTGCTGTGCGGCGCATTGCTGAACACCTGTGTTAATACTACACCATGGCACTCCTACTGTGTGGTGTAATTGGGTTTGACTTTAATTACTGTAAAGCACTGTGATTGCTGATGAGTGGCCCACTGTGGTAGCCTGTTCTCATGTACATCATGCTCATTACACATGCAATTAGACACTACTCATAGTATCCTAATAATTATAGACTTACTCTCTGGGAATGTGCCGTATCGTATTGTATAATGTATACTGTGGTAGTTCTATATTGTAAGACTTGATGATATTGCGGCATGACAATATGGTTTCATTACGGTGTGTACATTTGGCATATTTTTGTAAATGTCGAAGCATGTGCAGATTTGCCTAGTGTGCCTTTGTGTGCAAACTGTCATGATTATAATGATCTATTTAGATATATGGCAATGGGATGGGTTAACTCTTGATATTACAATTAAATACCGATACTTTATTACATTATACTATTGTTACTTTATAACATTATAGTAGACAGACAGTTTCAGTAATGCATCATAAGGTAACATAACCATTCTCATCCGATTATTTAGATATGATTTTTACGCCATGTCAGGAACAACAACATGCCATGTCCTAACAGAACTCTAACAGAAAAAGAAGACTGACCAGCTCTGATCCTACAACTATTTTTCAAACATTTGATTGAAAATTGTTTGACTTGTGATTATATATATTTGTAACAGTGAAAAGGATGGACGCTGAATGATGGGGAAGGGGACATGTTGTCAACCTCCGCTCCCCTCATTAGTCCTAGCGCACTCTAGAATTACCAAACAAATTTGCCCTGGTAATCAAAACAGCCTCGAGCATGTCCTTTGTCGAGCGTTAGAACTCACAGCGCATGTCAAAAAATCAAGGACCTGCTGTGTTGTGTTTGTGTGGCAGATTGGCTCAAAATCACCGCTCTGCCAACGTGAGGAGCACAGGCCACCGCGAACAAGGACTCTTGTCCTGGCCACCACGCTATCATCTCCACACAGTCACTGGTCACATCCGAGCTCTCAGGCCCTGAGGGTTCTCTGTCGGCTTTAAAGGAGTCAGCTGCGGAGTGGCCAGTCGTCAGCACAACACACACATTATTTTGGACAGATGGGCCGAGGGCTCTCTGTCTCTCCGCTGCGCCAACCTCAGAAAAGGTGTGCTCATGTGCCGCCTGCCTCAAAACAACTGAGCATCACAGCAGGATACAATCTGGCATGTGAGGCTTGAGCATTAAGTCATCCCCAATGGGACATTGTGGTATTACAGCAGTTTTAAAGGCACCCTTAACAGCTTTTTGACCTTAATATGACATTTTCAAAATCGTTTTGATGGCACATAGCCTCATAACGTAACAAAAGGCTGCTGTCAGTGCACTAAAATAGACTAAAATACACTAAAATAGAATTTAGTATATGAAGTCTGTGCAATTGAATGTAAACAGTGCATTGTCTGTCAGAATATGATACTCCTCTTCCTACTCAGAGAGGAGTCACTGTAGATTGTTATGGCAGTGGAGTTGAATGGCTGTCTGTTGCAGTCCTTATTACTGTGGACTGAGCCTCCAGCTGAAAGCACTCTGCTGTCTGACCAATAGTTTGTGCAGTGGATATGAAGCCCTGTGTTATTGCCCTGAGCACTATCCAATAGTTTGTGCAACATCGTTCCCTCAGCAAACAACTCCAGGTACTCCAGCACGGTATCTGAGATTTGGTCATCTAATGCAGAGACACTGAAGATCTTCATAGAGATGATCTCTTGTACACAGACACAGCTGAGCATTGCACTGATCCAACTATGTTGGATTGTACACATGATATTAAAGGAATAGTTCGGAATTTTGGACATAGGACCTAATTTCCAACTTTACCGAGGTGATATAGGTCGGTGGAGACCGTTTTTATCGCGGATAACCCCTTCCTTCAGTTGCAGCGTCCCCCTTTGCTAACGCTGTTTCTTAGCTAAAGCATTTCTACGGTAACATCAGTCTGACATCAACAACAGTCTTACTCACTCCACCGCACACCCGAGACAAGTCAATTAAAACGTCCGACTATCGATATACGTGTCCGTGGTGATAGAATAATTTTAGAAGTAAAACTAACCTTGCAACTCAATGATTTATTACATTTTGAGGGACTAGTTTCTCAATATCAATCCGCCACTGCCATACAGGGAACAAAGTAGGCTATTGCAATGCGATGAAAGGTTAGTTTTATTTCTAACATTGTTCTATCAACACAGGCATGTGCATTGATAGTCTGACGTTTTCATTTATTTGTTTCGGGTGTTCTGTGGAGTGTTTTCAGTGGCAGGCTGGATGTTACCGTTGACTTGCGTTATCTCGGCACCTAGGTTAGCACGAGATGAACGCTGCAACTCAAGGAAGGGCAGAAATTCACTGAAAATGGTCTTCACCGACCGATCACCCCGACTAAGTTGGAAATAAGGTCCTATGTCCAAAATTCCGAACTATTCCTTTAAAGATCGCTTCTGGTGAAAGTCACGTTTTTAACCTTGTTAACATGTCTGTATGATGTTACTGATGTTGATGCTACATTGTACAAGACAAGACAAGACAAATCTAGACACCTCTAGCAGTAGCAGGATAACAGCATGTGAGGCCAGATATATCACAGTTCTGTAGTAGGGGACAGTACTGTATGTGATAGTCTGGAGACCAGACTCTCTGACTTCACAGAGTCTGGCCAAGATCCATTAGCAAATGTTTATTTCCTGGTCGGTGGACGCTTGTCTGAAGTTTGAAATCATTGGAGTTCAATCACTAACATTTGGTAATGACGTATGTTAATTACGGGGGGACACAACGATAACGAAAGGCTTGCAACTTCAATGTCCCAGGCAACGCTGCCTTGAAGACAACTGTGGGGGCTTAAAACATCAAGAAACTCTAAGATGACTACTAAACCATGATACAGATTAACCCAGAGACAGTGTCCACTTGACATGTTCGGATCATAGACTGCATAGTGCAAGAGTGGTTACAGTGACATTTTACTCTGGCAACAGGGCTCACACATTAATGGAGCATTGAATCAATGAAAAAAAAAGGTAAATGATCATTATATAAAATCAAGTGTGCCAAAAAAATTGGGTTGAATGTTAAAAGAAGATTTGGGATATTAGATCATTGATTTGGGTCTTTGTCCGTATTGCGGCTGCTGTTTTTGTTACAGTATACTGTCCACTGCTGCAAGTGCAGCTTGGCTAAAAATGGGATGAAATCCAATTTCCGGGACCAGCTGAACTTCCTTGCGTTTATCTTGTTCTTATCAGAACCCTCACTGTCACCAAGAACTCAAATGTGTGCTCAACTCCTCACTCAACTCATAAATGAAATTCTTTTCTAGGGTATGGCAAACTTTCTTTTCGTCATTCATTCAAGCTACTTTTTCTCCATTCATTTTCAACCTATGCCTCTCCCTACTATCTACTGAATCTTTCAGGGACATTAATTACAGTTATCTCGGTGGCTGTCTTCTATTTTTAAGATGGCATTTTCTGCCTCATCAGGCCATACCATCAGCTTTAAAATGGGCCTTGCCATCCTGTTGTGATGAAAAGTGAGAGTAGATGTCTTTTTTAAAAAATCTCTCTTCATTTTTCTTTTTGCCTTGTGTGGTTAATGGTCCTTGGTCATTCCTTATCCATCTTATCCACCGTATATCCTCTTGAATTTAATGGCCTATATTTCATTGTCTACTCAGGATTTTTTTATCAAAAATACACTGAAATGCTAATATAGTGCTACTGTGCAGTATTTTGTAGTGCCATAGTGGTTTGATATGCTGATGTTATCAACTTCTCATTTGCGAAATAAATGAGCTTTCTGTGAATGCTAAAAAGCCACATGTGGCAGCTTCCTTCACGCAGGCTGCTCTGTGCTAACACAGATAAGAGAGAAGCAGCTGAGGTCTCTCTTAATGCTCTTCGATCCTTGTGTGTGTGTGTCGGTGTGTCGTGTGTCTCATCGCTGGAGGAGAGGAAGAGATGGGTGATTTATTATTTAAGCCACTGTTCCCTCATCTGCTGCAGTGTGTGTGTGTGTCTGTGTGTGTGTGTGTGTGTGTGTGTGTGTGTGTAGGTTTTTTGGGGTGTGTGTTCAGTGCCATTGGAGACGAGTGAACACAGCACCATCCCTCATCCTCGTCTGGCGGTTTCAGGTCTAACCTTTCTCTCCTTTTTGGGCTTCTCTCGCTCTGTTTTCCATCCTTTCTCTCCATCTCTGCCTTCTGTCCTCTTCCCCTCTTTCCTATGTGCTTTTCTGTCTGCCTCTCTCTCTCTCTCCGTTTCTCCTTCTCTCTCTATTTCTCTCTTTCTCCTTCTCTCTGTCTATCTCTCTCTCTCTCTCTCTCTATGAAGCGCAGGTGTGGCAACAGTAAATTGAGCTGTCCAATCCATTTAGCGTGGTAATTACCCTTATATTGTGATTGGCCAGGAAAGCTATCAGACTTACTAATAGATGTCATTTGGATGCCTTTGTCACAGAGTATTATTTCCAAAAGGCACCTTATTCTCCACTTTTGGAATGAAGTTAAAATGTGCTCTTTATTCCATCGGGCATCATTTTGTGCTGATGTATTTCAGACGTTTATATACCAGGGAGAACTGATGAAATGTACAGCATGTCCCACTGTTTCAGACAAGAACTAGTGTTTCTTAACTAACATTGAAGAGCATGCTACGAAGTGCACCGTGACCATCTTAGCATGCCATTGTAAGAACTTGCCAGGAAGTCACAGTGCAGACATGCCTGTCAAGTATTTATTCAGCTAGTCGCAGGAAGGGACAGGAATGTTGTGGACCAAAAAGTGGAATGGCATGCTTACTATTGTTGGCAGAGGTGAGAATATAGTGTGAACCAATAGGTGTGTTGTCAGAGGCCAGAGTATAGTGTGTGTGTGTGTGTGTGTGTGTGTGTGTGTGTGTGTGTGTGTGTGTGTGTGTGTGTGTGTGTGTGTGTGTGTGTGTGTGTGTGTGTGTGTGTGTGTGTGTGTGTGTGTGTGTGTGTGTGTGTGTATAAAGGTGTGTTATCGGAGCCCCTTGGGACTCATTGTCCAGTGTGGTTTTGAGTGTCTGGTAGATGCCTCACGCTGGGTTTCCACAGGGCATGTCTCCACGCGAAATACGCCTGTTAAAATTTCGCCCGAGGGGGGTGGTCACACACCTAGCGTTTCGGCTGAGTGACAGGCAGGATGCTTTCGTTGAAAACGGTGGTCAACGGTAGCTCAACAGGTTAGCTTAGTGGTTAGTTAGCGAGACAGTCTAGTGCTTCAGATTATATTCAGTGGTTTATCTAGCCCAAGTATGTTCAGGTGGCATGCACACAACAATCCGTTTTAATGTTTTTATGTTGACATCAAGTCATGTTGTACAGAAAAACGATAGTAGTTCATATCAGTGTGCTAGCGATTTAGTTGCTATGTGTTTTCAATAGGTTATAATGGGTCAACAAGCTAACAAGCTAACTCTACCGTTAGAGAGCTTACGTTAACCTACAATGATCTGTGTGTCCTGCGCTGGCATGCTGCGTGTGGTTTGGTTGAAATGCCTGGCGTCTGCAGTCTCCTATCTGTCTGGATGACTGGTCTGCGAGCACCCTGTCATCTTTCCCCAAATGTGCTGGCGATTGGAGGGAAGCACTCTCTAACTCAGACACATACTACAACCCTCCTGACTCTGAGGTGTGCTGCACTGTATCCACAGTATGTGCCAGGACGCCAGGGATGCCCAGCCACACGCTGGAGTTAGGCCAGGCCTGTTTGATTGCAGGCTAGAGACTGCCTGGCATCCAAGCTGAAGGCCATTCAGCATATTTGAGATTGTTAATGGAAGAAGTACCAAGAATGCTGTGGCAGCACATGCTCATTTCAAAGCAGTTCATATTGATTAAATATTTACGCAGAATCTAGAATCCCTGCCAAATTATGTCAGTATTGAAATGTTTTTGCTTTGGTTAACACCAACAAGCTGTTTTCACTTGCTTTACTGAAAAAAAGAAAGAAAGAAAAAACGTGACCTTGCTCTGTCTGAGCTATTTTTCTCAGCTCACATCTCTCCATACCAGCTTAGAAAAAGAGTCTCTGAGCCATGCTGGTAAAGGACCCCACTCACCACTTAAGACTAGTAGAAGTGCACTGTAGGTGGATAGTTTGGCTTGAGTCTGCAGGTTTATATTGATCTGCATATAAATTATATTGCAGCTGAGGTGTGTGTTGTTCAGCTGGACACCTTCTTTGACTTCTAGCTGATTGGCCAGCACTGGTGTATGCAGAAGCACAGAGGGCCCTGCACCACACAACACAAAACACAACAACACACCTCCACCTGTTTGGGTTTTTTTTACATCTGTTTCTGAACACACACCATCACTCCTGAGAGAATACCCTGACCGGCCGCTGCTCTCTTTCTCCATCTCTCTCTTGCTCGTTTTGTCTTTCTCCCTCTCTCTTCCACACTCAAACACACACGCACGCGCGCACGCACCCACACGCACACTCACACAGTGATGCTCTCAAGCCATCTTCTCTGTTTCCCCTACATGGCACCGGTTCATTGTGTTGTGTTGATTAGCTGTATGTAGAAACTGTCTATCACTGGAGAAGTAGCATCGTTCTGCTGCTGTCTCTCAATATGCTAATTCAGAGTCCTCAATAGCTGCTAATACAGAGCCCTCCATACTGCCAGCCAATCCCAGGTGGCTTTGAGGAAGGAGTTGTGCAGATTGAATCCACCCCTCCAACCCTCCACCCACTGGTTGCCATTCAGTTGGGGTGTAGGGATAAAGGGACTCAGCTTTTCTCATCTTGTTGTCTTATTCGCTGCAGTTGCAGCTGCCTGTCTCTGTCTGGCCTTAAGACAGGGGGAACTTTATGGCAAGCCAACACCATGGCACTATTACGTCTAGTTCTTGCATGTTTTAAGATAAAATCATAGCAGCATTAGCAGCATTAGATCAAAAGCAGCATTTTACAGCGTTTTACGGCACGATTAGAGGCGACATGGTAAAATGCGTCGTAAAATGTGTGAAACTGCACTGCTTTTCATGCTGCTATGAAGCCATTCTGAAGTGTAAAAAGTGCCGTAAAACTATAAAAACGCCGCTATTGACAGTGGTTTTATCTTAAAACGTGCAAGAAGTAATAGTGCCATTGTTAGCTTTATAACTTGAACTTGATGGCGGATTTGGGGCTTCAAACTTAGGGAAAGTTGGTCCTACAGTCGCTACAGTAAAGGACTATACCCTGCAGTGTGAAAGCAACACTAAAGAGTTTTTCGTACCTTAAGATAATTTTTCCAAAACCATTTCAGCGGTTCAACTCGTAACAGGGTGGACGGCACTTCTGCTTACACTTCGCGGCCCTCTATCGGCTATAACCGCACTATGTAACTTTACGAGGTGGGGTAGTGTATCTGTAGTTCGATGAAATGAGACATCAGAAACTACAAATTTGACTTGCTTCGATGTCGCAATACATCATACTTTCATAAAATCATGCAACATATTCTACCTTGTCTGTTATAGAGCTCCACAGTCCCGCCCCTCCTCCGAGAGAGGTGCTTGTCCGGAAGTAAATTTCTCATTCATTTCTCCCATTGACTTCTGGAAAAATTCGGATATAAAGAGTTTTAGACCATGCCTTAGGCTAACCAGCTACGATGTGACTCATAAGCATATAATTTATAATTTCGAGTGAAAAAATGAACAGAAAATGTAAAAAAGCGAAAGGTACAAGACTGTGTACATATCTTAAATTCCGAGATAGAGAACTCAAATCCCATGATGCTTTGCAAACGTACACACATTTCCAACATTTGCAGCCTAACGATAGTTTAACATGGTTCCATATTAATCTGAGAAAAGAAGATGATTACTTCCTACCGTTTCCATTGAGTAAATTCAACCTTCAAGATGAGAAAACCGTTCTTTTTCGGAAGACCACACATCGGTCCTGACGGCCCTGCAGCCATTTTAAGTTTTGAAGTTCCAGCGAGACGAAGCTGGACGATAGGCGCGGGAAAAGTTGAGTACAGTTTGTTTGGGATTGCCATGGCAACGGCGATCTCTACCAATCAAAGGCTCTGCTTTCACCAGTTTTACACGTTAGGGTGTCGGGTAGTGTAGTACTCTCTCGTTAAATCGTGAATAAAGCATTGTTTTCTCAAAACAAGGTTGATGCCCCCATTAACTTTTGACATCTATATGAGCAGGTATAATCGCTTAGTCACATCGTAGCTGGTTTTAAGTCTACCATGGACGGTTACGATGTTATGGCTTATTCTCCAATTGTCAATGGAGAAATTGTATTGGATTTTTTCTTCCGGACAAGGCTGTGGGCGGGACTGTGGAGCTCTATTTGCTGGATAAACAAATAGCGTGTGTGCGACAGAGGAAGTGCTTTAGTGTTGCTTAAGCATTATCGCACGAGTGGCCGTGGCGATATTTGGCCAACAACACCACGACCACGAGTGCGATAATGCTTTTATACAACAGTTCCATTGCCATCAAAACAATGATACCAGAGTGCATTTTTAGGAAGGATAATTTATTATTTGCGATTGTTTTGTTTAGCCAAGTTCTTCCGCTATGCGAAGTAGGCCTAGCTCAGAACGTGTTTGGTTGCTATGCAACTGCTAACTCAAAGAACATGGAATGCCGTCTCTGGTTAAATCAAAGCGAAGAATCAACCGTCGCGGATTGATTATTAGCTGTGAAGAGTCACCAGTGGTGATATCGGTTAATATCACCACTGATAGAACGTGTCTCGTCCAATCAGATATTGCTAAATCGTTCGACCGGACCTAACTGTTGTATAATTGAATATATAGACAAAAACTTGGGGGGGGAAATCCCTAAAGGCCGTTCACACCAAGAACGGTAACTATAACGATTACGGCAAAAAATATAATTCTAGCTGATATGAATGAAGACATCCACACATAAACTATAACAATAACAACATGAAGAACAATACAGTTGGGGATCGCTTTCAAAGTGATTTCGAGAACGATAAAAAACTGACAGTCAATCTAACGAACTTTACCCATCACATTCATCAACACATGGAGAGAACTTCATTGTTCCAGGTGTGAACCGCCCTTAATACTGGTGGTTGGAGGTTGGTTCAGATCGAAGATATATTTATCTATAAGTATATATACACAGCACGCAGTGAATACACAGTGAGATGAAGAACACACTAACCCAGAGCAGTGATCTGCCTGCCCAACAGCGGCACTCGGGGAGCAGTGAGGGGTTAGGTGCCTTGCTTAAGCCGTGGTTCGGGGATCGAATCAGCAACCCCCCAGTTACAAGCTTGAAACCCTAACCATCAGGCCACGGCTGTCCCATGCTATTCAAGATGCTATTCAAGAGTGACTTCCCATTGGTTAAAGTCTTGTGTGCTCCTTCAGATTATGTTTGTTGTCATTGGCGATAGTTATTAGGGATGAAAGAGATGTGGGCCAGACTGTCTTTGTGTTATTGTGTGTGGGGGTGGAGAATTATTATGATATTTTGTAGAGATGCACCGATTGCAATTTTTTGGCCGATTCCGATTTCCGATTTTTCATAGAATTTGACCTGCCGATACCGATTTTAGCCGATTCCGATTTGCATCTTCTAACCACTTTACAGCACACAAAATTATTTAGAGTTATTTTCTATCCTTTCTTTAATACAACATGTTAATATATAAATGTAATCAACTTATCAATGGCTGGTAAAAAAAATGTGAATAGACAGATTCTTCTTGAAGTCTTCTTCAGCTGCAGTAGGCTATTCCCAGTGTGGGACATTCATTTCACACACTACTAATAGAAATGCACTGTAGGACTACTATTTTTTTCTTCTCACATACAATATCCAACTGTAAATATCTTCAGACTACTGATGTGTATAACTGGAAAGTTGTGTATAGGTGCTACATAGGCTGAGATGTTGGAAAATTACAAAAAACTGATTTTGAGATAACAGCCTTGAAACACAGCCAATGGCATGCATACTCAGTCTACTACACTCTTCTTTGAACTTTCGCGATTGCTTGCGGATACAAAGGAAGTGTCCATATTTGGATGGCATAACGTCATGCAGGAGAAACACAGCTTTCCAACGACACCACACATGATATGTTTTGTATCACGGTCGCGATAGTGTATGACATGTTAGAATGCTTACTTTTGGCGAATTTAGAAGAAACATACAGGCGTGAGTAGACAAAAGGTAATGAAATAAACCTCTAAATGTGTAAATCGGACTTTGTTGTTGTGTTAATGTGAAAGAATACATGCTAAGGTGGCAAACTGAAGCAAAACGATGTTTATTCCTGCCGTGGCTATGTTGCTGCTTGTTGACAGCGCTTGTGGTTCAGCTGTGAGCACGCAATTAGCGGCAAAGACGGGCGGTGATGTGCGCTGTTTACGTAACCTAGTGACAGTTTAGTAAATTCCACGCAATATGGCAAAGCACAGCGTTCGCTGCATAGAAAAACTCAGCATTAGCGCTTTATCCAGCCCTGAGTGTTAGCCTTTGCTAGCTTCATCAAACTTTGCTAACTCAGCTGTGTGATGTTGTTACAAGTAGGTGCGAGTGCATTTGACCGGCATAAAATCGGCATGTCTCAGACTGACCGGCCGGTCGCCGGTCGTGGCCGATCACGTGAAAATCGGCCGATTCTGATCGGCGGCCGAGCGATCGGTGCATCTCTAATATTTTGACGTTATTATAAGACTTTCACTTATATTCTTTGTATGTGGATTGATTGATTGACTGGTACTTTTATCAGTGAGTAAGTACTGTCTGACTTTCCCAGGGACATTCTGTGGCTTTGATTGGTGACAGACTGTATGTGCACTAAGCACTTTGTTCACAGTATTTGCGTATGTTTGTTTTGTGGGATGTTTTGCTCACTATTGTGGACATCAGAGCACAAACATAGAGTAGAGACGTGGACAGACTCAGCCACTGAGGTGAACAGACCCTGATGGCCTTATGGCTCAGGCTATGGAAACTGAAATCACGTCCTGCACAAACTCTGCACTCTGAAGCTCTGAGTTTAAACCACAGCTATTATCATGGCAATAACACATTGGCCAGATATGAGCTTTGGGACTTTAGGAGAGTCCCCAGTCTGGAGGCAATTTGTTTAAAGGTCAGTGGTGTTCTTTTTTTTTCTAAGGAAGGCATCTATCTGCATTGTCTCAGTCCAGCGGTTAATGAGTATTGCCGTGTTTAGCTGGGGGTTAATCTGCAGGGGACTGCTGTCCTGTCCGGTGGGATGCTATTCATCTTAGCACCACTGAAACAAGCAGCAGGCTTATTGGCCTCCCAGCCCAGAGAAGGATTAGGTTCATCTTTAATACTGTAAGTCACCCAGCCACATGAAAGGATCAGGGATTCAGAAGCGCTCTGCTAAACATATCTAGTACATACATGTGAGTGTGTTTGCTTTACATTTATTTGTTTTTAGAGAGAGGTACATGTATATACAGTAGAACCAATGTTATGTGTGTGTGTGTGTGTGTGTGTGTGTGTGTGTGTGTGTGTGTGTGTGCGCGCACGTGTGTGTGTGTATGTGTGTGTTTGTGTGTTTGCATAGTGGTTGTTTGCAGTATGTGTATTCCCTTTGCACTAATGAAGATAAAGAGGCATTATCCACTATAGGAGTTGATTAGAATATTAATTGGTACATTTTGAGGAGTCCATCTCCAATTAGTTAACCAAAGGAGTGGATCATTCCCTCATCACAAATGCAAATTACACTCACAGCCAGCCAGAGTGTCTCTGTCTCACTCCTTGGGCCTTCAAAGCAGCAACAAGTTCCAATCACCATACAGCAGAATTACAGCACATAATTGATTTTTGTTATCAGTGAGCTTTGGTGCATCTCTGCCAAATCCAATGATCTGTTCTGACAGTGTGATGTTGTGAGGGCAGAACTAAAACCCTTTCGGAAAAGATACATTTGATTTGAAACAGCACCTAGAGAACAGACAGTCGGGGCCGTCTGAAGGAGGTTGCCTGAGTTAATTAATCCGTGGCCGAGATGACTTGGCGTAATTAAGTCATAATTGAGAGGCAGTCTCTGTATGCAGGGCTGCTGTTGACTGTGGCTGGTTGTGTGTCTGATACCCTGCTCTCCAACGTGATACAGACATCTTGGCAAGCTGATTGTGCTGATTATGGAGAGTAGCACGGTGGGAGCATCACACAGAGCTGTGTATTATTATTCACTAAACATCAAGGAATATGTGGCAATACTGTAATGTAATGTCTACTGCCATTTTCATGCAATGTTATGTCAAACATGCTTTCCCTCCCAAGTGATAGAAACTAATGGTTGTTTCAGTAAAATCCTTATAGATATCCTTAGAGACATTTTTTATAGATATCATGTTTGAAATTAACATGTATTTCATGGTAAATGTTAGGAAGTATTATTGATAGAAAGTATTCAACACATCACTCTCTTGACATCTTCATTGTCATTGTGTATCATCAGTCTGTGTTTGTTGGTGTTTGTAGGATGGAATAGTTCAAGTTTGGCTGAATTTGAACGTTCTAAAGTCAGGCTTTTCTGTCTGGGCAGTGTGGAGCTGTCAGCTTTTTTTTTCCCGAATCTTCTAAAGACTGCAACAAACAGACACACATACACACATGCACACACACACACACACACACACATGCGCACACACACACACACACACACACACACACACACACACACACACACACACACACACACACACACACACACACACACACACACACACCACGCATCTAATTTGGTGTAGATGAGGTGTCAGATTCTCTCTGTATTTTAACACAAATTGAATGGTGTGGGGGTAGACTAAAGAGACATAACAGACAAAACACAACTTCAGTTCAGTCCACCCTGCAAGCCATTCATGACAGACAAAACACAACGGCAGTTCCTTCAGAAACACTTTTTATTTATTGATTTATTTATTATTTTAGAGTATTTCCATTTGCAACATATGGCTTTGTACAATATACATCCCTGTTCTTTCTACGGCAGAATGAGCAGAACCTTAGAAGTTTTAAGTCCAAAAACACCTCATTCGTGCATTTATCTTCAGCAGGTTTGATTACAGCAATCGGCTTGTCACAGCTTTTTCAACAGCTTTAGGTGATGCAAAATGTATAGCCGCTAGGGTTCTCAGGGAAACAAAAAGGACCGGCCACTTTACTCCAATACTGAAGTCCCTGCACTGGCTTCCAGTAAGTCACAGAACTGACTACTGACACACTACTGCTTGTTTATAAATCACTGAATGGAATAGGACCTAATTATGAGACATGCTTCAGCAATACACACCCTTCAGACCTTCACAGGTCACAGGAGGGATACTTGTGAAACTCAATCAGTGTGAATCTATGTGCAATCAGAATCAATGTGCACAGGTCATTGAATACCTCTGCACTCACACACTTTCCCTACACACCTATCATCCTGGAATGTCTGTTCACCTCCAGCTGCAAAACCTCTTACCATTCAGATTCGCAGGACAGTTCACACTGCCTCGAGCCTTTACCCCCTGGCTTTTCTGTTAGCTAGAGTGTATCAAAAGACAGGTGCAAAGACAGTCCATTGGTCTGCAGTGAGATTATAATTCACTGAATCTGAACTGAATACAAAAAAGTCAGTACTTAGTATAACTTGTACAGAAGCTGACCTTTGGCTCTTACACAGAAACTGGCCCGTTGCACTGAGATGGGTGGAGATGGTGGAAAGCCTCCAGGAGGTTGAGCCATAGCCTGTGGCTTAGTGGTGTCTTAATATGAAGGTCCTGTGTAATGTCAAGGCTTTAAAGGTGTGTGTGTGTGTGTGTGTATGTGTGTGTGTGTTGTTGCGTTTTGTGTCTACTCTGGTGAATATAGGGCTACTACAATCACAGTTGAGATCGCTACTCCGTGGGTGTATGTGTATTTCTTCAAAAATCAGCGAGGCTCTCGCTTTTTCAAGAAGAGTGGTGTGGTGTATTTGTCTTTGGATTCTGTGTTTTTTTCACACCTTACCAAAGAGTATGCTTGTCTTTAGACTCTGCGAGTTCTTCGCCTTGCTAAAGAGTGTGTGCTTCCTCTTCTGTCTCTGCAAAACTTGCCTTGCAGAAGAGGAAGTGACTGTCAGTATCGTGTTTTTTGCAGGGGCCCCTTTTCAACGGGTTTAGGATGTACGAAAGGACTGATGCAAAAGAGAGAGACTTTCTCTATTTGGACCAAAAATCCTTGATCAGGACTCTGGGGTCAACAAGTGAAACTTTTTAGGAGGCTCTCTTTAATCTAGTCCTTTTTCACTGCTGATCCTATTGCCTGCAATCGTACCTATAATAAAGTGTCTTCACACTTTCGGAGAAAATAGATTGTGTTTATGGCAGCTGACTCTTGACTATGGTTACTGAGGTCAACCTCCGGTCACAGAGACCGCATCGCAGACGTTGTCTATCGAACAAGGGACCGCAGAAAGCTTCACAGTCACTATCGAAGCTGACCACACATATGTATTTTCTTTCTCCAGTGACAGACCTTTTGCAATCTATGAAAATAATTCAGTTAATCTAAACTAGTATTATTTTGAATTACTGAAAGATAAAAATTCTCAGTTATTAATACGCATCTGCTTTCAATAAGTTAAAGTAAGTTGTTCACTCACAACAAACTTAGTTTAATTTACTAACAGTGCAAAAAGATAATATGAATTTTTCAAGGATGAATCTGCATATTATACATGACATTACACAGATTTTGATTTTATTTGTAACAATTTGTGCTCAGTTTTTACATAAGTTTACTTATTAAAAACCAATTACCATATCCCTGCTTGTGTGGTATGCATTTAGACCTTATTTTACAGAAATACAACTGTTAAACGAAGCCTAGTTGGTTTTGTGACCGCTACGGTGTATAGAACTTTCCTTCCTAAATACACAGCTGAGTTCGCTACTCCTGTATGTGTCAGTGCATTGTGCAGTAAGTATTTGCCCATTAACGGTGTCTTAGAAAGTAAGCCCAAATCACAGACAAACTTACCCACTGGGTCCCCTCTGTAGGCTTGCGCCTCTTGCGAGAGGATCGATGTTCTCTTTGACACAGGGGAGGCAGGAAACACGAAAAAGAACTCTCGGCGGCTTTTAAACAATGCCCTAACAAAAGGTTAGGGCTTTGACTTTATTAAAAATAAAATACAATATATAAAAAAAAAATCTATCTGTCTCTAAATGCAAAGTTCAGAGTCCAAAAGAAAAAGGAGAAGCCCTTAAGACCCCGCGAAGGAGACCTTTTATACTACTTTCACGCCCAAGTCTAGACCTATTGCGTTTCGACACGACAAGTGCCTTTGTTTCTCTATTTCCTCTTTCTGGTGTCCTTGCTTTTTACAGAGTGCGAACCCTTACTACCTTTTCCTGATATTTTTTGGTTTAACGCACCTGACTAAAAATAATTTCATCAAGAGCGCAACAGTATCCCACCTTCTGGTGTCCTTGCTTTGCATATGAACTACAAGCTTTTTCCTCTATACTTATTCTAAGCACATTTCTTTAAACATGACATACTATATAAGCTGAATTAAAACACATCTTTTGATTAGACATTCTATCAAATTCAAGGAAAAATACATTTTAAGTCTAAACAGTTACTCTTTAAAGTTTAAGTAAAAAATACAGTTTTTTAATCTATTGCAAAATCATACTTCTATTCTAAGTAAAGTTACATGTTTTTATTTAAACAGAATCACACTTTGAAAATCTGAGTAAATATTATTTTCATATAAGTTTATCTATCATTGCTGCATTAGCACATTTTTATTTGGTTTAGAGCAAGCTGGTATCAAGCAAGTATGTTTTAGATGTATGTCTAGCAAACCTTAAGGGTACAATCATACTTTTCCACGGTTTCACTTTCTACCACCTTCTACATCCTCCTCTGGAACCGTGGAAACGTCGACCCTGTTGCGTCTGGGTTGCTGGCCATGCCTGTTGGGTCGAGGATGCAGGCGTCGTATGGACCTACTTCTGGTTTGAGTGCGTCGAATCTACGCCAGCCAGCTGCCTCGATTTTTTTCTTCCTGTGACGGGTGTGTGTGTGTTCTCCCGTCACTGTCACAGTTCTAGTCTTCGTTTCAACTTCAGTTTGAGTCACCTCACCTCTTGTCTGGGGGATGTTGTTCAACAGGCTTCCAGCAGGTCATCTTCGGCTGCTTTGTGCGAGATTTTCTGGGCTAATGCCCCAATCTTTAACCATCCAAGTGACTTTCTGGGAAGTCCCTGTAAAAGTTGATTTCACAGTCGGGGACAGGGGGAGGTTTGTCAAACTCTGAGCCCCTCTTCCCGTCAATGATTGGGAGTAAAGAGTCATCTTGATCCAGAGTATCTGGATCTTTTGGTTCTCTTACTCTGTGGTCCAGAGTTTCCCCTGGAGAGTATGTTGTCCACCTAAGCAGAGTCCCAGCTGGGTCCGAGGGGTCCCCTCGGCCCAGCTTAATCGAGCCCTCCCCTGTGTCTGAGACGACAAGTTGTCCTTGGGCAAGACACCTGGGCTTAGTGTGTGTGGGTGTTGAGTGTGTGATCATTTTTGTAAACGTATGTGTGAAAGATGTACCCTGCCTGTCTTTGCTAAGGTCACAACGTTACCTGCTACGTTCACTACAATGTCTTCACCTTCGTTTGTGTTTTTGATGCCCTGGCCTCTCGTCTGCTCTCTGTGGAGCAGGACTGGAGTGGTCGTTGGCCCTGCATATGGGTGTTTTGTGGCTTTAGAGAGTTCTGGTTGCGATAAGTACTCATTTAGCAACATCAGTTGCCTGGGCTTGTCCCAGTTGATGGTGGCATTTGCTTTTATGTACTCTTATGCTGACCTCACTGCTCTTTCCATGACTCTTTGCGATTTGTTTCGGGTTTGTATACCATTGAGAATATTGCTTGAACGCCCATTTCCTCTAGTAAGTTTAATACTGTTTTGATTAGGAACTAAGTTACGTTGTCTATTCTCAATGACAGAGGTTGTTGGTGGGTGAAATATTGTGCCATGCGATCGGCAATAACCCTTGCTGTTGCTTTTTTGCATGGGTAGACCTTCGTGTCTCCCCTTGCATTGTCTGTTGTTATTAGAAAATATTTATTTCCTAATGTAGTAGTAAGTAGGGGCACCGCAACGTCAGTGGAGTAGCACTCCCCTCGCCTTTTAACAGCGATGGGGTACATTTTGGTTCCCTTGTTGGCGCAGTTACTGCATTTGGTTTTCAGTTTTCCAAATAGTGGGTTTAAACCTGCTATCTGTATCTTATTTTTGTTTAGCCTTGAGAGGAGGGGTATTGTTGATCCCACTCCTTCTCCTTGGCTCTCGCCTTATTAGCGCTTGATCTCCTATCATATATGTATATTTGTTGTTGTTTATCTGTTGAGTTCCAACATGGCCAACCTGCAGCTAGGGGTGTACCACGGGGTATCGCATTTAATAATCTCTCTTGCTGTACTGCACTAGCCCCTTTATGTATCACAGTTCTCATGGCTTGATCTAGTGATATTTTCTTTTCTGTCACCTCTTTGGATAAGATTTTGAGTTGTTCCTCCAACTCATCCTCTCCTGGGGCTCTCTTGTGAGTTTTCACTAGATCAAAACATGTGCTTCCTGGAGGTACTCTAATGCCTTTGTTAACACTCAGGGCCAGGTTCATTGTCGGATCCTGAAGTAATTCTTCAGGAAGTCCTGCATCAATACAGCCTTTGAGATATACCGCGTCTGATTGCCCTTCCGTCCTAGGGGGAAGTAGGCCAAGAAGTTTTACGGTGCTCATCCCTGCGCCTAAGATTTGGCTTTGTGAAAACGTGGAGGTGCCTAACTCTGGTTGAATTGCAGCACCACGGCTCTCTGTCCGCTCATTGCTGCTCCAGGTTGGCTGTGCTTGGGGAGGGTCTATAGAATTGAACAGGGCGTTTATTCCAAAGTATCTCTCTATAGACCTGTCTCTTCTATCACATCCCTGTTTGTAATAGTCATAACCTATAGCCAGCTGTGCCTCTTTCCATGTTCTGGTTATGCCAGGTAGGCCCAAAACTTCAGAGGATGAGGGCGCTTGGCTGATTACTTCTCTTTCCTCTCTTGAGGCTTCATACCAGGGGATGTTTGGTCTTTTATTCTCATTCTCTTTATATTGATAAGTTTGAGAAGTATTTAGTGGGCAGAAAGCTACTCCTTCATATGTTGACCATATAGGTGGTTTACACGGGGGGGCTTTACAATTTTGTGTTCTATATTTAATCGGCGGTGATTTTTTGTTTTCCCCTCTAATATACTGTATCGGGTCATGGGGAGACGCGAACGATACAGTAGAGGGGGCTCGTATTATGGGTGCTCCTACACTTATCGGAGACGGCATGGCGTGGACCCTTGTGGGTCCTTGTGGGGTTGAATTTTGTAGTTGTGACCCATCATATTGAAGACCGCTCGGGGTCCCCCTCGGGGGGGAAGGTCTGGGTGTTCGTGGCCAGGCCCTAGCTCTGTCTCGCCCTCGCTCTGGTGTGACCGGAACGCTGTATCTGAGGCCATCCTCTCTTTCCCCCACTTCCTCCTCAGACAAGGCGTGCTCGCCCGTGGCGGGGGTGGGGAGAGTGGAAGCGCTCAAAGAGGTCCCTTTTGGCACACCGGCGTATGCCTGTTTCATTAGACTTTCTAGGAATGCCTCATTTTCTTCTACGTCAACTAAGAACCTCACCGTTATGGGATTTGTGGCGGTTCC
This sequence comes from Sardina pilchardus, assembly GCF_963854185.1. NCBI lineage: Eukaryota > Metazoa > Chordata > Actinopteri > Clupeiformes > Clupeidae > Sardina > Sardina pilchardus. Next base: position 7,941,113 of record NC_085004.1, read on the forward strand.
CCATGGGTAGGCTACTGCAACTGCTGCAAATAGCTCTCGCTGTCTAAGACCCAGAAAGGTTTTTCTTTGAGTACGCAGTCTTATGGTTACAATGGGATCATTGTCATCCGCTGCGTCTGCTATAGAGTACCTTATGGCCGCCGACAAATCATTAATTTTGGTGTTTTGCTCTATTCTCACCAATTGCACTGCGGAGTACCATTCCCTGAGGGCTCCTGGTGTGTTTAATCTCACCATCTCCCCCGGCTCAGGCTCTCCTATGCTGGTGGCTACTGTACTACGGGCTATACGATATCTGGCTGACCCGAAGGTCCTCCTTATCTCAGCCTCTTCTGGGGGATCTGTCATAATGTCAACTTGCCTCAATACAGTCAAAGCGCCCATGTTTTCAGATGGGGCCTGATCTGGTGGTGCGGCTAAGAAAATCATTCTTACTCCCCCGACCTCGGTCACAATTCCCTCCCTTTGTATAGGGGGGTCAGGAAACTCAGGTTCCACAGGCTCAACGCCTGGAGCTTCCCTTGTGCCGCCCGGGGGTCTGAATATCGGGGGGAGTGTGTTTGGCATGTGTGGTGTGATGTCAGCGATCAAAGGTGCTGTGGGAACGCTTATCACATCACTTCTTGTGCCATTATTTTGGTCTATCGATACCTGGGCTAGTGGTTTCCCTAACTCATCATTTAGGTTTTGAAATTTGTCTTCTGTTAGCGCTACTACTACGAAATGTCTTCCTGGGTTTAGCAGTACTACATTTCGGAGCGCCCCTGTTGCTGCTAGGGTGTCGTAACCAAAAACTCCATCACCAAAGGGAGGGGTTATTATGGTTCCTGACGCCATCAACACAGCTTTTTGTATCAATGTTTGTAAATGTTGCACCTGTTGGTGGTGGTTCATTGTCCCATCATGGGCTTCATAAGCGACGTGTAAGACTGTGCTAACCTGTGGGTCAGTTATGACTTTTTGTGCTATCACGGTTCCTGATCTCAGCGGGAGTTGTGATAATAGGTCGGCTCGATTATTTCGGGTCTCTTCACTCCAGCGGCCTTGCACTGCAGCAGCTACTCCTGCTGTGTGCGACAGCTGTACGTTTGCCGGGTTGAGAAAGGTGCCCCTGTCTGTACCGAAGTCTAAATCCAAAACATTTCCCAGGATTAACCTGCAATTTTGTGTAGGATTAGACGTGCGTGTCGGCCAACGGCGCTGCCTCCTACCACCCGGACTTTGGTGTCGGGCTATGGCTTCCCTCATAGCTCGCATACTGAAAGGAGCTTCTTGCTCATCATCTGAGTCAGATTTAGAGCTATCTGTCCATTCACTGTCTGCGGCTGCAGGGTCCATAATGCCCTAGTCTCGGCTGTTTAATAACTGTTCCTCCCTGCTAGGGACTCTTCAGATAGGTGCGGTCCCTCGTGGGTTAGCAACTCCCCACTTCACTCCGTGTTCTGGGTTCGCGTCAGGATACAACCAGTGACACCTAAGATTTGCCTTATGCTACGGATACAGTCAGCCTCTGTCGGCTTCAGTGATCGAACTTGGTTTGACCAGTAACTATCACGCGGCAGGATATATAAGGGCCGGTACCTTATAATCCTTGTTTGCCTTTTACTGGGTCGATTTGCGCCTTCGCTATTATTTAATGAGACTTTTATGCGCGGTTTGCGAGCCCTTTTTAGGTTTTGCCAGTGAGGCCTCTACTGGGTTATCTAAAAAGAAGCTCTTTGTGTATCGTACCCTATACACTGTTCTAGGTATTGTGGGTTCGAGCGCTTAAGCTAGTGTGGTGACTTGTTCGTCTTACTCAATCACTGCCTACACGTTGGGCGCCATGTTGCGTTTTGTGTCTACTCTGGTGAATATAGGGCTACTACAATCACAGTTGAGATCGCTACTCCGTGGGTGTATGTGTATTTCTTCAAAAATCAGCGAGGCTCTCGCTTTTTCAAGAAGAGTGGTGTGGTGTATTTGTCTTTGGATTCTGTGTTTTTTTCACACCTTACCAAAGAGTATGCTTGTCTTTAGACTCTGCGAGTTCTTCGCCTTGCTAAAGAGTGTGTGCTTCCTCTTCTGTCTCTGCAAAACTTGCCTTGCAGAAGAGGAAGTGACTGTCAGTATCGTGTTTTTTGCAGGGGCCCCTTTTCAACGGGTTTAGGATGTACGAAAGGACTGATGCAAAAGAGAGAGACTTTCTCTATTTGGACCAAAAATCCTTGATCAGGACTCTGGGGTCAACAAGTGAAACTTTTTAGGAGGCTCTCTTTAATCTAGTCCTTTTTCACTGCTGATCCTATTGCCTGCAATCGTACCTATAATAAAGTGTCTTCACACTTTCGGAGAAAATAGATTGTGTTTATGGCAGCTGACTCTTGACTATGGTTACTGAGGTCAACCTCCGGTCACAGAGACCGCATCGCAGACGTTGTCTATCGAACAAGGGACCGCAGAAAGCTTCACAGTCACTATCGAAGCTGACCACACATATGTATTTTCTTTCTCCAGTGACAGACCTTTTGCAATCTATGAAAATAATTCAGTTAATCTAAACTAGTATTATTTTGAATTACTGAAAGATAAAAATTCTCAGTTATTAATACGCATCTGCTTTCAATAAGTTAAAGTAAGTTGTTCACTCACAACAAACTTAGTTTAATTTACTAACAGTGCAAAAAGATAATATGAATTTTTCAAGGATGAATCTGCATATTATACATGACATTACACAGATTTTGATTTTATTTGTAACAATTTGTGCTCAGTTTTTACATAAGTTTACTTATTAAAAACCAATTACCATATCCCTGCTTGTGTGGTATGCATTTAGACCTTATTTTACAGAAATACAACTGTTAAACGAAGCCTAGTTGGTTTTGTGACCGCTACGGTGTATAGAACTTTCCTTCCTAAATACACAGCTGAGTTCGCTACTCCTGTATGTGTCAGTGCATTGTGCAGTAAGTATTTGCCCATTAACGGTGTCTTAGAAAGTAAGCCCAAATCACAGACAAACTTACCCACTGGGTCCCCTCTGTAGGCTTGCGCCTCTTGCGAGAGGATCGATGTTCTCTTTGACACAGGGGAGGCAGGAAACACGAAAAAGAACTCTCGGCGGCTTTTAAACAATGCCCTAACAAAAGGTTAGGGCTTTGACTTTATTAAAAATAAAATACAATATATAAAAAAAAAATCTATCTGTCTCTAAATGCAAAGTTCAGAGTCCAAAAGAAAAAGGAGAAGCCCTTAAGACCCCGCGAAGGAGACCTTTTATACTACTTTCACGCCCAAGTCTAGACCTATTGCGTTTCGACACGACAAGTGCCTTTGTTTCTCTATTTCCTCTTTCTGGTGTCCTTGCTTTTTACAGAGTGCGAACCCTTACTACCTTTTCCTGATATTTTTTGGTTTAACGCACCTGACTAAAAATAATTTCATCAAGAGCGCAACAGTATCCCACCTTCTGGTGTCCTTGCTTTGCATATGAACTACAAGCTTTTTCCTCTATACTTATTCTAAGCACATTTCTTTAAACATGACATACTATATAAGCTGAATTAAAACACATCTTTTGATTAGACATTCTATCAAATTCAAGGAAAAATACATTTTAAGTCTAAACAGTTACTCTTTAAAGTTTAAGTAAAAAATACAGTTTTTTAATCTATTGCAAAATCATACTTCTATTCTAAGTAAAGTTACATGTTTTTATTTAAACAGAATCACACTTTGAAAATCTGAGTAAATATTATTTTCATATAAGTTTATCTATCATTGCTGCATTAGCACATTTTTATTTGGTTTAGAGCAAGCTGGTATCAAGCAAGTATGTTTTAGATGTATGTCTAGCAAACCTTAAGGGTACAATCATACTTTTCCACGGTTTCACTTTCTACCACCTTCTACAGTGTGTGCATGTGCATGTGTATGTGTGTGTTATGTGTGTTGTTACATAGGGCTAGTGTTGCTGACACACTGTTTGCGCTTTAGTTTCAATTCATTTTAAGTTTTTGCTGTTTAGCTTTAATTCTTTCATTGCGACTATTTTCCTATATGATTTGACTCATGGTGATTATTTACGGGTAACATCTTTTTCCAGCATGTTCTTAGATTCCGGTAGTTAGCGTAGATATGTAGAGGCACAGAAGACTCACTTTTTCCTTTAGAGTTCGCCCGGTCGGGGGTCAGGTATGCTTCCCGAACAGAACGTAAGCACGAGGCCTGACATGGACTCATAACATAAAAATGGGGGGTGTCTGGAAAATGAAATTGTTTGCCCTATTCTCTTTGTGAAATTGGCTTTTGAAGCGCATTTGAGTTTGAAAAGAAGAAAATAAAACTTTAACAACCTGCAATCAAATAGCAGCATTAATCTGCTGAATGATCCGTGCGTATATGTTTGCAAGCAAGCAAATCTAATTGGAAACCTGTAATGGATCGTTTGATTGCTGCATTGCTGCTGTTCTGTCTATATATGTGGGATTTGTATGCAAATGTTGTCTATTCGTTTTAATGCTATAAGTCCATTCAATTAGGTTAATGACTTAGATAATTCAGCCAGCTCATGCTTTAACAATCATTCATGCAGAGTCTGCCACAGCTCTGTTGGTGCAACATGAATATTTCATGATGAATGTCCCTGCATGTTGCTCCCCTTTGAAATGTAGTGTAATTTATCTAATTCGTTCACAGCAATATTTTGGTATGAAGCATGATGTACCGGGGAACACTCAAACCATATTTGAACATGATTAAAACATGCCTCTTAGGCTCAATTTGTTTGTAAGGAGATGGACCAGCTGCCAATGACTTCTCAGCATGCAAAGAGACGAGGAAATGAACACGTGCTGACTAGCAGAGCAACAAGATGACTAACGGCCTCTGATAATGAAGATTCCCTCCTGGCATTGTCTACATGTAGCTTTTAGATCATTTTATACTTGTTCATTGCAGGCCTTCAGCTATTTTATGTAGTTGAAAACATTATTACAAAATGTCTGATGGGAAATTTGACAAATAAATATATTCAGAAAAAAAGTAATATATACTGTGTGTGTATATATATATATATATATATATATATATATATATATATACATATATATATATTTTTTTTTTTTTTACTGATGTTGGTAAGATAACTTAGCCTAGAAATCTAAACACCCTAGAGGCCAAAAATATTTTTGCCTAGCGGGATGGTCTAGGGTCGCACCGTTGAGGCCAAGCCTGCGTTCGACTCCAGGCCAATCAGAACGCTCTATCTGTGTACGGAGTCCTTGAGCCCGCCTTAGCTCACCTTCGGCTTCCGATATTGATGCCAGGGGGCTGGACCATGCGTCCTCGTTCGACGAGTTGGGTGCGAGACCGGGTTGCACAACCATAGAGAAAAATGAAAGCTGGATGAGGCTAACGAAGCGTGCTCGTTTGAATCGGCTTTGGAAGAGTTAGATTTGGGCTTTTCTTTGAAGGTTGAGCAGAAAGAAGCACTCAAGTCATTTGTTTTAAAGAAGGATGTATTTGCCGTTTTGCCGACTGGCTACGATTGGTAACAAATCCTGGTCTATTACGTGCAGAGGCAGTTTGATAGACAACTGTTCATTCCACCGACAGGCTTCAGCTCTGTGAATGGTCCGACCCCTGACTATACATTTCTGTATTGTTTGGCTTGCCAGGCTAAAGATAACTTATATTACATTATATTCTTGTACAATTATACTGGGTTTCCAATGTGAAGACACATACATTTAATTTACATTAGATTAGTTAGTTAGTCTAATATGTTTGCATTTAATTAGCAATACCAAAGGTTATTGAGTTATTTCATTGGCCATCTAAGAAAAAGTCTCATGCTTGTGATTGGCAATTGATTTTTCTGTAGCGTTGTCCCTGGGCACTGATCTTCTGACTTGTCATCTCTGTCAGTCATCTTAATCCCCATCAAGTTACGGAGATACAGGCGGTTCAAAGTGAAATGTGGAAAAGACTGCATGGCTCTCAGTTTCTCTTTCTTCTCTGAGGAGATATTAATAGCACTTTTCCACTGGCAAACCAGCCCGACTCTACACGGTACGGCTTAGCGCGGCTCTACACGACACGGCATGGCACCAGTACTTTTTTCTTTTCCACCTAAACCCTGACCTGGGAGTGGGCGGAGTCGGCGGGGTTACTATGGACGTGACGTCAGTTTCAGGCGACTAGAAATTGTCATGCTTCGTCAGTAAAAAGTAAACACAACGATGGAGCCACTGGACGATCTCGAGGCAGTACTGCTGCTGTTCATTTGTCTGTGGCTTGTAGTGGCAGATGAAAGCCAGAAGCGTATGGAAAAGGCGAGACGAAAGAGACGAGAAAGACGAAGGAAATTTTGGCAGGGTAAAGGTAAGCTAACCGTAACGCTTGAGTTAGCCTTTCAGTATCTCAAGCATAGCGTTACATCATTGTAAATTGATGTGAAGCACTAAAATAGTTGTGTGCGTTTTAGGCGGTCATGCCAGGACGCCGCATACCGTCGGTTTGGATGTTCAACCGAACCTCCGCATGGTGGGATGTGATTGTTCCCGGTTTTCCGAACGTGCAGTGGGTTGAAAACTTCAGGATGTCCGAAGAAACCTTCGACTATCTGTGCAACAAACTGCGTCCAGCTATGGAACTGAAAAAGTCGAACTTCGTGAACCTGTGGCCTTCAAGAAGAGAGTGGCTATTGCACTTTGGAAGCTTGCTACTGGCTCTGAGTATAGATCTATTGGACATCTTTTTGGAGTTAGCATAACGTCTGTGTGTCGATGCGTGCAGGACTTTTGTGCTGCGGCAGAGGCGTTGTTGGTGCCAGAGCAAATATGGTTTCCAAACCAGGAGAAGTTCGCTGAAATGGCTGATTATTATGAGAACAGGTGGGGCCTTCCACACTGTGTTGGAGCCATTGATGGATCTCACATACCCATCATAGCACCTCAAGAGTACCACTGCGATTATTTTAATCATAAAGGATGGCACTCAATCATCCTGCAAGGTGTTGTTGATGGAAGGGGCCTGTTCTGGAATGGCAGGGAGCATGCATGATGCCAGAGTTCTGAGATTGTCCAACCTGTAGGAGCTTGCCACCCGGGGAAACCACTTTCCATCTCACACCAGGAACATTGGAGGGGTTCGTATGGGCTACTACATCCTTGGAGACTCAGCATACCCCTTGCAGAACTGGCTCCTGAAGCCATTCCAGGACAAAGGACGACTCACTGCAGAACAGCAGACATTCAACAGAAAGTTCAGCAGAGCACGTGGGGTTGTCGAAAATGCATTTGGCAGACTGAAGGGAAGATGGCGTTGCCTCCTGAAAAGGAATGACTGTGATCTCCCACTGGCAAAGTCAATGGTGGTGACTTGTTGTGCTCTTCATAACCTCTGTGAAAGTCATGGTGAGAGATATGAGACAGAGTGGGCTTCAGCTGTAGCACCAGCAGTTGAGCCAGAGCAAGTGGCACAGGAGGTTGAAGAGGAGGGAAGAGATGTATGTGAGGGTTTGATGCGTTACAGATGGTACGGGTTGAGAATGCTCCTTTCTTTCCCGCACATCGGGACTCCCGAAGCATCGGACTGTAATTAAAACTGCAACCGCAAGGGGGCAACATAAGACCGCCCTAATAAAATGAAGGTTCGGCTCATACCGGAAAACACGGAAAAACCCGAAGACACCGCGCTGGTGACAAGCGGAGAAAAGAGACATCACGCTCGGCATGTCAGATTGCAGTTTCAGAGTTTTCGAATGTTTTACAGCCTACCTCACAGCTGGCTCTCTCACTCGACGTAACTCAGTCAGTCCAGCAGAGATGCCAGAGCAACGTTTTGGTCAATGGAGAGGGAGAGAAATGCTCCGCATATCCGTCTAATTTAATCCGTCTCATTAATCATTAAAATGAAGGTGATGACTGGCGAAATTATAATCAAACGACGTTTCAATAAACCATTGTTGAAATTAATGAAAATGTTTTTAGAAGCCTTCAATTCAACCTGAAAGACTCGATAGGCAACCATAGATTAATTCATTAATTCATTACGGTTACAAGACCGCATTTCCGTGAATAGGCTATTATTGTCAAGGCGAAGACGAAAGAGATGGACAAGATGGACATTTAGGCTACATTTATGCTAGGAATACTTAGAAATGTGTAGGCCTAGGCTATTTTAAAACGGAGGCATGTTCATTTTAACCGGCGACGCTGGGTAGCTTACCCAGCACTTGTTATCATAGATTTTGTCCCCACCACTTTTGACAACTGAAAATAAAATGTATTTAACAGAAATATCTTTAATACATGCCTATCATGTCACTTTACTTATAACCGTAGGCTACATGCATGGAGAAGATTGCGCATTCTGTAACATTGTAACAATAGATGGTCAGATGCGATAGGGCAGTGAGGGTGATTCACTGATACCATCGACTAGTAGGCCTAGCTCCGCAAAAGAAGTTTCTAGCAACTTAGAACTATATGGATCTCGTTATGCATGTTCATGTTGATTCAGAGATAGACATAGACTACCGTGGGCTACTGTGCGTCAATATAACAGCATGTTATCATGTGGTGAATTAATGACTAACGTCAGTTTAACATGTCAGAACTTTTGATCGGCGTTTCAGTGCATGCCGCGAATAAATGAACTCGACTGACTGAATCCTTTATATTTCTTGGCTAAGTGCGAGGGTAATGACACTCGAACTGTGGCGTAACTGGTTGAGGCATCTCTATCACACGTCAGCGACCGGGGTTCAAAACACTCCACGCACTTCTCCGGAACCCATTAAGACAAAAGGCATGATTTTATTAAAAAAATGAAAGTTTTGCGATTCTTTTATGATTGCGATGTCTGCTGAAAAGAAAAGTTAATATGTGAATTCGTGGTTCAGCGCGCGCACACACACACACACACATTTTCACATTTACATAATAGGGCTCGGGCACACGCCTTGCATTCTAGGAATATCGCCGCCATTTGGTAGCGCACTGAACGTAATATCCATTCAGAATTCAGATGCACAAGACAAGAAGCAGAAATATAGTAGCGATTTATTCTTTTCCTCTTGCGATCGTGGGTTGCACTGTTACACCCCACTACACAGCAACATACGACCAAGAAGGCAAAAACTAAGTAACAGGAACACACTGAAAGGCGGGATAGAAAACTAAGGAGTGAAGCTGCCAATGTGGCTGTGCCCGCGAAGTTTTGATGTCATGATCCCGAGCCCTAGTGTCAGGAAGTGTCTGTCGAGAGAGAGGGGGGAGGGAGGCAATCGTCCTCAATAGGTAGGCTATAATGTCTAGTGAACTGGTTAGACAAGTGTGGGGGAGGGGGAATGATCGCACAAGACAATTGCTCTTCATGAAATGGGTAGTCTCACAGACGGCTATCGATTTTTAAACGTAGCCTACTACATCACTTGCGAAATCTAATTATTATTAACCTAATTATTAGGCTACTGGATTTAATATAGTCATAGACTTTGTTCATCCTATAGCCTATATTAAAATGTAATGTGCTGCGGGGAAGCATTGGGGAAGTCAGTTTAAGTTGTCCTGTAACAATTTGCCTCTTATTATAATCAAGAGTATACAGCCACTACGCACATAATAGCCTTGGTTACGGGCGGATGCGAGCAACCCCATGCAAAAGAAGGCCTTAAGTTAACGGACTGAAGGCCTGTTTACATGTCAAACATGCATTAAATCTAAGAAACGAAAAACACAAATATCATGTATTGTGTCGTAAACAGTTAATGACTTCGTAGCCACTATGCGCAACTGCATCGCGCAGTGAGCTGAAGGATAGGAGGACCGACACTTATTAACACAAAGCTTTGTAAAGCACTTACAACCACCCCTCAAAGTTCATTGTCCATAAGTCCAAACAATAAGCATAACAATCCGACAATCCAAAACGATAACGAGATCTCCCAGAAACGAAAAACAAGTTTGTTGAGTAGCCTAGTCCTTCCAACAATCTCAGCTTTTGCGTTTGTTAGATAAAATGCATCCTGTCCTGCTGTATTCCAATGAGAAAAAATCATCCACAAGGTAGGCTAAGAGTCGCGGTAATGCAGCATGCAGGAATCTATATACGCACAAAACGAATGAATGGGTTATATCGCCCAAAACGAATGAATGGGTTGGGAGAGTCGTCTGGCTGTGTCAGCAGACTGCAGTCGGTCTCGAGGGGTTGAATAGCGCACGTACTTGAATTTTAATCTGAAGAAGACCACACGGTCGAAACGTCATTCCTTCGTGCTAAAGAAAATAAAATCAAATCAAAAAAGAAGGATTTCAAGTGTGCGAACCTTTTTCCATTTTTTTTTTATTTACTCTTGTTCTGCACCTTGACCGGGGATGTGCACAAACTTTTTTACTACACTTGAATTTTAAACCAACTCTTCTCTAGCCTATATACTTTAATAATCAGATGTTATGCTCATTTTTGTAGGCTACACCTGACCGGCAAGCACGCACGCAAATGCTGCTTTTGCACATCTACAATATTGGCCAGGCTATATAGAATAGGCTTTTAGGACTGTATTTTGCCTTCGTGCAACTTTAGTTGTGCTCAATCTAAATTATTGTCAGTAAGGATAGGTCATATTACCAAATGGCGAACCTTTTATTTGAGTGTTTTTGTCTATCATGGCAAACATAGTTGAAACGTTCGCTCTAAACGTATGTATTTCCAATCGGCTTTCACAATCAGCTACAGCTGCGCGGCGCGGCGCAGATGATCTCCATGAAAACTTGCAATGTCTTTACAGAACTGCTTTCACTTCCCCGAGTCGCGAACGCAACATGTACAACAACCGATATTTAGCAAACACATGTATTTCCAGCTCTCAAAACCCATGAGGTCCAGATCTCAGTGGCCTCATAGCTGCCTACAGCCATGCATAGTAAGCCTAATGATAGCCTAATAGTTATGACATTAATAGCCTATTAATGACCTCATGTCGGAATGGCACGTTGTTTGAAAAAAAAAAAAAATAGGCCTACCGCCGAGTGGGGATATGTCGGAATGAACAGCGGATACCAGCTGGGTTGTAAAACATTCGAAAACTCTGCAACTGCAATCTGACATGCCGAGCGTCTGTTCAATACGGAAGAAGACTTTAACGTAGGCTATTACTTAGCCGAAACGTGAAGAAAAAATACGAGGACTGACCATCTCGTTTCTCCGCGTTTCCCCCAATAACAATTTGCCAAACACAATTGGGAGAAGCAGCGGACAGGAGCGCCACCACAAGCAAGCACTTTATAGCCCAAATTAACATGGCAACGTTGCCTATGACTAAAGTGTCTAAGTAGGCTAGTCCTACTAATATTACATTTGATTGGTAGCATGTTTGTAGCGCGCCAGTTTACCCATCCCCTACATCAAAACAGCTTAGAATCAATCAAAAAATCAGCTGTGTCGGCGTTAGGCTGTAGGCGATTTTCTGTAACCATTTCAACTGTCAATTTCAACAATGGTTTATTGAAACGTCGTTTGATTAATTTCGCCAGTCATCACCTTCATTTTAATGATTAAATGAGATTAAGGAGTCGACTATTGACGGATATGCGGTCTTCATCATTATGCAGCTGAAATGCGGGATGAAACTTTCTGCCACCTGGTGGTTGTTTGGGTACATTGCCTTAGCCTCGAAAAAAATCGGCTTGACAGCCTGCGGGATCTCTTCGGGAGTCCCGCGGGAGAAGGTGCATTCTCAACCCGTACCCACTGTACTTGTTGTCAAACAGTTAAATGTTAAAGAGTCACTTCACCCCATAATTCCACCCACTTCACATTTCTGAAAAAGGCTTTCAAAATGGGCGAGACGTTCTGAAATTTGGAGAGGGAGTGCAGCACTGCTGCAACCAATCGACCATGGTGATTTCGTGTCAATCTGGGAATGAGTGCTGCAGACATGGCTTATCACAGGTAGGCTAATCAGGGTAGCAGGTGTTGGGGCGTTTCAGTCCTAATTTGTAACGACCCGGTGACGTAGTGTTGGACGAGAAGTACAGGATTTCGTCAGCATTCCAATAGCATTTTGGACCAACATGCCATGGCATGTTTCAAACTGTAGTATGTGCGGAGAGCAATATCTCCAATACAAAATCAGACGAAATGTTACTTTTGTCGAGAAGCACGATTTTTGTCAATATTAACCCTGGTAATAGTACAGTTCACCACTTATGAGTATTTTCAATCAATCAACAGCTCAAAAAACATGTTTTAGGGTTCAGTGACTCTTTAAAGCTGGGCATACACTGTGCGATTTTTGGCCCATTTTGCCACGATTTTTGAGTCGTGCGACTATTTTGGGGATCGGGCTGAATTTTGGCTCAGTCGTGCGTCTCCCATCGTGTAGTATACATGGGGTAATGAGAAGCGATTACCACCTCACGACCACCTCCCGACCACCTCCCGATCGATCGGGAGAATATCAAACTTGTTTGAAATCCTGGTCGCCCCTCGTGAGTCTATCGCACTGCTGAAGCACTGTTTGAGCCGATTTACCTCAACCTGTCACACTACACATGCGCGAACACAGATACGGACAACAAAACAAACGGTGTTGCCATAGTCTGCTTATTTTAAGTGACTTGGGCTTGATTTTGTGTGAAGTTGCTAGTTGCACGCAGCGCCTACACGTATAGCCTACTACACAGGGGGCATTTTGAACATAGGCTATGCAGCTGCATCGACTCTCACTGTAGGCTCCTCTATGACCACCCCAGAAATGTAAAAGGGGTTCGGGAAGGGGATGCTATAGCCTTTTGGGGTTGTATGTTTATTATGGCTTATTTTCAGAGACCTGCTGCGTATTTCTCACGTGACCTGGCAACACTGAAAGCAATTAGACAACACGGAGCCGCATGGCAGCACAGCTGATAAAGTTCCAGATAAAAGAGTCCGACGAGTTGCGATATGGACGTACAGTGTGAGCAGTCAAATCGCATCCGACCATCGGATCGTGTAGTGTGAGAACAGGAATTGTGAGCTGCCCCTGCGAATTCACTCGTACAGTATGAGCAGCAGCAGAATACCGCGATTGAAAAAATCGCACAGTGTATGTCCAGCTTTATGCTGAATTAAATTCAGTCCTGTATACAGAGCCACCTTTTTAAATTTGCTGTTGATCGTTGTCTATACTATGTTTATACAGACATGCTCTTTTCTTTGTATCATTTAAGCTCTGAATAAAAGCACCTTTGATATAGATTTGTCTGCATCTTTCTGACCCGGTATATTTTAAGCTGCCATTTACATGACAGCAATCTTGCTATTATGTGAACATGGTACAGGTTTAATGTTACTAAAATTACATTATGTTAAACAGAGAGGCCCATCAGGGGAATTTTGATATTGTCTACATTATGTTAAACAGACAGGCCCATCCTGGTTAATGGTCATCAGGATGCTGGCCACCTGCACCACATCTTGGCACAATAGTTTGTATGTCTGTGAATGTAGGCATTAACTACTAGCCATTACCTTTCACATTCTCCTATTGACAAAAGTGCACCTGTAAGCACTCAGATGTTGCCTACCTGCACCTAGATTGTGATATGGTCTACATTACAAACGCTGGCCCTCATTTATCAACAGAGCGTAGAAACCAGCGTATATCTGAGCGCAGAAATCATCTTACGACGGGGCTCACGTGTGATTCATCAAACTTTCGTATCACTCCAATTCCAGCGTAAGAATGAACGTTTGATGATAAATGTGGTGGCTGGAAACAAGCGTGATTTAAATATCACGCCCCTATATTATGCTCATTTTAATGGCCTTGCCCCTAGAATTTACGACATGAAGGTGCATTATACCTCCAAAAAAGATCATTAGTGATCTCGAGCCACAGTGACGTCCAGCTGAACCTTGTTAATTTTGACAGCTAGACGCTGTCATCAAGGAAGGCGGGAAACTAGAGCGATTTGAGCGCAACAGACGTTATTTTCGCAGAGAGAATGCATCATACTATAAACACATTCATTACAAAACCGTACGACACTGAAATTTGCCCTTTTAAAATATATATGCCTAGGCCTAATTCATGAATGTTGTGTTTGCCAAAGAGAAAGTAATCATCGCCTATGGCTATTCTAAGCCATGAAATGTGTCAATATAATATGCTTCATTACAGAAAATAGGCTGCACATGTTCAGGAAAGGTGTTACTGTATGTCCGAGATAGTCCATCAATTCAACTGTTCAACTTTCTACTGCACCGCCGATTTACTGCTGCGCGATGCATGCCGCCTGAAAAACTTGCGTACACGAGTTCAGACTAGACGTGAGATTTGAGCGTAGCCACCGATCACGTTCACATTGATAAATGCCATACTTTGCGTGGAAACAAGCGTACGCCTGTTTTATGCCTGTTTTTGGTCGTATGCTCGTTTGATAAATGAGGGCCATTATGTTTGTAGCTTACACATACAACTATGAAGAAAGCAACAGTGATATTTTTATATGCAGTTAATGGTTAATAGTTAAATACACTCCCATAGTAGTGTAATGCAGTTGACAATTCACACCGTTTAGTTAAACCAAGCTCTTTATTTAGAAAAAGTAAATAGAAAAACAATGCAGGGCATGTGATGTAAAATATATACACATATAAGTGCATTGTGCATGTAGTGCAAACTATACAAGGGTATGTGATGTAAACTATATACAAGTGCATTGTGCATGTAGCGTCAGTGGGTTCCAGTCACTACTGGGGTGGTTGAGTTGCATTCCGGCCCGCGATTGCCTGTGCAATCTGGCCCAGCACACATAGCATGCCTTGGTGGAAGGCAGCAGTAGCAGCAGCAGCAGCAGCCTCAGCAGCCTAAGCCCTTTCCTCCCTTTTCATCATCATAGTGATTTAATAGTGATTTAATTCTTATACATTTTACAGCCATGACAGTTAGCAAAATGAGAAGTCTTTGGCGCAGGCCCCGTCCTCAGTCCGGGTCTCGAAGCGGTCGGTCTCTGCAGAGGCGATTCTACAGTCTGTGGGGGCCCTAAGCAAAAAATCCTAGGGGGCCCTACTTACACCCCATCCCCCCCCCCCCCCCCCCCCCCAAAAAAAAGAACTTGTTTTTAACATGTTGCTAGCCCTATGCCAAGCATTTATCATTCATTGCAAGTGCCATTCACACATCCCTGCTGAAAAAAACAGCAAGAAACCAGCTTAGGCTGGTAGCTGGTTTTAGCTGGTCTTTGCCCAAAACACAGTTATTATTGCTGGTCTTTGCTGGTGTAGCTGGTTAGGCCACCAGCTAGACATGCTGGCGTGACCATCTGAGGAAGCTGGTCGTGCTGGTGTGACCAGCCTGTCGTTTGGGATACAGCTGGTTTAAGATGGTCATGCTGGTGACCAGCCTGTCAAGCTTGACAAAGATGGTCAAGCTGGTTTTCTAGAATAACCAACATAAGCTGGCGTGGCCAGTAAAAAACAGAAATGTAGACCAGCAACACCAACTAAAATGACCAGCTTAAGGTGGTACGACAATCAAAACCAGCTGAATTACCATCGTAAGCTGGGTAAACCAGCTGAAGGTGTGTTTTCGCGAGAGTTTTGCTGGTCTAGCTGGTTAACCATCAAAGGGTGGTCAAACAAGCTGGTTAACAAGCTGGTCAACCAGCAAACCACCTTTAGCTGGTCAGGCTGTTTTTTTCAGCAGGGATGCTACATACTGGGTTTTTTTTTAGCACAGTCTAGGCTACCCAGATCTGCCACAATATCATGCATAACTACTTGCATTGATTGATTTTAGATTTTTAAATAATACAAATTCAAAAAGCAGGCTATACAAATTCTTACATTTTGACGTGTATCTCACCACAGCAAGCAGCTCGACATGACTTGGTTGTATAGGCCTGACTGCTTTGTAAATGGCAAGAACCATGATGGAGGGATACTTTGGGTCTGAGCAATTTACAGAAATATGTGGTGTGTAGGCCTACCTTCCAGAAATAAGCTGATCTGACCTGACTTGTTTGCGTTGTAGACGTGCACACATTATGATTCTCTATAATATTTATTTTACTGCATTGCAATGAACAAAGTAAAGGCAAAAAAAGTGTTTATTTGTCAAACAAATTTGGATGCAATATGAGTCTTGAATTGGATAGGCCTACCATAGGGCCTACAGGAGTTTGCAGGATCTCAAAACCGTATGCTATTATGAACGTGCCTTGCCATAGAGAAACACATGATAACGTTGGATTATGAACAGCTATTATCGCACACAAAAACATAGGGTAAGTGGAGCTAAATGAAGTTATTATTTTGCTGTCACTTGGTCTGTTTTATAACTTAAAAGGTTGTATTTGGTATCTGTGTGGATAGCTCTAGCTCTCCTCTTTCATCTGACATGCGTGTCATCTTTCTGATCGCGATTTCACGAGTAGGCTAAATCAAACGAGAGTTAGTTAGCTAGGCCTATATGACATTATTATTTGTTTGTCACTTCGTCTGTTTTTATAACACAAAAGGATCGATGTATTTGGTATCAATGGAAAGCTCTGTTTCCCCTCTTTCATCTGATATGCGTAGCATCTCTGTGCGATGCCGGGTTTGCCCGTAATTCAAGCGAGACTGGATGTGCGGGTGAACGCAGAGCAATATAGACTGTAAATATGATATACTTAGATTTAACTTCATGACTTTCATACTTGATCGTACAGACAAGTGCCTAGTCTCGTTGGAAAGCCCCGCTTCTGCTCTTTCGTGCTCTTTAGTCATCTCGCTGTGACTAATAATTGCGGAGCAATTCTTCACAACGAAGAATGTGTGTGTTTTTTGATGCACTTTGCGCCAGTCGGGCTCAATATGTGTGGATTGTTTGCACTCTTTTGGACACAGATCCACTGTTTATAAGCCGATAGCATACATGTAGGCTACTATTTGTAAGACAGGACAGGACAGGAGCACACAAAATCACGTAACCCACCATTCAATCTCTATTAACGAAATTCTCGCTTGTCGCACCAGTAAACGCTCTGAGGTCTCGGGGCCCCCTAGCGGCTCGGGGCTCCAAGCAGTTGCTTGCCATGCCTGTTGGCAAGGTGCGCCCCTGGGTCTCTGCAGATGCAGATTGGAATATAATGTACGTTGTTCAAAATCATTTAAAAAAATCATCTGTTCTGAAACTCACTGACTGCACCTTTAATTGATTGTAATCTGAGTTTTGTTTAACAGTAATAAGTAATCCAGCTGTTTACCATCTCAAAAACACACCCAGACCTACAGTAGAGGCCTTATGTGAAGAACACGATTTAGAAAACCTCATTCATGCACTACTCCAGCAGGGTTGATTATCATAGTAGTGTTTTCAGCATCTTTCTTAAAAACAACTCAAGATGCACTTCCAGATTTTCTGTTCTTTTGTCTGCTCATTATTTGTAAAGCACTTGTGGATTAACAATATGAATTCACTGAATGGAGAGAGCATGTTGTCAAGGTCTGAATGGCCGGGTCACATTGGTATTAGTTTGAGGTAGCCTACTGTATGTGAAGTGAATGAAAACCATTAGAATATGAAGTATATACGTGGGTCAGCACATGAGATTCTGTGTTAGTTTCAACAAATAGAGATACAATTTGAATTGGACAAACAAATCAGCTGTGTCCTAGTTGCATTTGTCTTTGGATATGATGAATATTTATGAATAATGAGCAGAATAATGTATTCGCCTCCGAGACCGTCCTTCATAAACAATGTACATAGTATAGTCAGACTCTCCAGGGGATGAATGTGTTGTTTGCTTGTCATTTAACAGGGGCCTTTTGTGAATAATTATCTTGCTGTCACTGACTGCGTCCCCATGCACACCATATTCTGTTCATGGCAATATTCAGAATGAGATGTCTCTGTGTGTAGGAGAAGTGGAATATCCCTGTTTACATGGTAGTCAGCGTGTTCTGAATAAAGCAGCAACCAATATGCAGTAAAAGTAACGCCTGTGTCAAGACGTCTCAGCGGTCTCTGTCCCTGAACAGGTGAATTGGGCCAGATTAGAGTCGCCAAAATTACCTGAAGCTGACGTCTTTAATGTTGGTTTGGCTTTTCATTGATTCACTCATCTGCCACAATTTAAATTTGAATATCTTTAAAATACGTTCATAGCAAAATAGATGCATGTGATCTATTTTGATTAATGAATCACAGAGTATGTCATTAATTTCATCAATTGTCTTTAATCACTTGACAGCCCTAGTTATCATTTTCCACTTGACTGCAATGTAACAATGTAAACTGAGACATGGAATGGTGGTGATGTCTTCATACTACAATACAATAGAATAAAATTTAATGAATAAAATTGAATTGAAACTTAATTTGTCATTGCATAAAATACAGTGTATTTACACAACACAATTCTATGGCAGTATTCCTTGCTTCCTCTCACCTGGGTGACAGCAATACATCACAACCCCTCCATCATGATGCACACAAGATGCCTGAGACGATTTCTATTGTGAAAGAATGAAGTGGTACAGCCATGTGCAAGCAGCAGGAGCCGCAGTTACTTCTGTGAGTCAGTATTTCAGGTCACGTAGTGCAACCAACACACATGTGTCACACATGAGCACTGGCCTACCCAATCGCAGCAGTCACCTCCAAGTGTACCTGAATCAATCTGAACCAATCAGCCTCCCATTGGAATGCTTCAGCGAGAACCATCTGAGGTGTTTTGATTTCCACCAGCTCTCCAAGAGGAATAGAACATGCTTGAGCATGCGTGTCGTTGTCTGTGATAGAGCTGTGCCCCGTTAATTCATTCCCCAGGGTCAGAGCTGTGCCCTGTTAATTCATTACCCAGGGCCAGACTGACAAGACTGAGGTTTTCTGTCATGTTCTGCGTTGGCTGTCGGAAAACATTAATCACGACTGGTGGCACCGTTGGCAATTTAGTGCTCCAACACCCATGGCATAGAGAAAATGTGCACGTTTTTGATCCACACTATCAAATAAATGAAAAACAAAAAAACAAAAAAAACAACCTCCCTTTCCTTACCATGTGTGTAATGTCTCTAGCCTCAGGACCCAGCCTCTACTCTACTGTGTGTGTGTGTGTGTGTGTGTGTGTGTGTGTGTGTGTGTGTGTGTGTGTGTGTGTGTGTGTGTGTGTGTGTGTGTGTGTGTCGTATTTGTTCCTGAGATGTGTCACGAATTAAGTTCAGCGTCCCACATTGAGGACATTAATCTTGATCACAACAAGTTGTCTGGCTTGTCACTCTGTTCCATCTCCGGCCTGGCAGTATACCCTAATGGGTTTAAAATTGCGGACAAAGCACACACCAACAGGCCAAACAAACACAAACACTCCACTAAATCTGATTGTCTACATGGAAGGAAAAGTGGAATGTTTGCAAGACAATCCTGTGTTGCTCATCTCATCCTCTGTTGGGCTGCAGCTCTGATAGCAGCTTCCGTAAGATGAGAGCAGGGCAGAGTCTGGGGCATGCTGAGGGAGTTGAGGTGTCGACTGCATTTCCAGTATTCCACACAGGACATGGAAGACTTTTGATCTTGAGTGCAAGAGCCACTAAAGCAGATCAAATCTCATTCTTTCTCTATTATCTCTATCTCTGCTCTCCTCTCTTTCTCATGTTTTTATGTCGCTCTCTGTTTCAGAAAGTCTCTTCTTCTATCTCTGTCTTTTCCATGTCATGATTGCAGACAGCAATGGTCTGCTGGGATTTATCAATTTGGCCGTAATTTGACCTTACTTTGCGCAACCACTCTTGGACTCTGACCTGCTAGTACTCACTGCACATGTAATGTACTTCTATTGATATGGAATTTTGATGTACTCACCACTCGTGCCATCGGAAGTCCACCGACTCCACTCACCATTTGTGCCATTCTCACTTGTTGTTTAGTCACCATTAGGCATGTGGCGTACAAAGCTTTTCTGTGTGTGTGTGAAACTGATCTGGTCCACCTCTCTGCTTCATGGTTATTGAGTCAAATTGGCTTATCACAGGCAAACGCAGCTATACAAGCAGCTCACCTGACTAGCAAGTGGTATGGGCAGAAAGCCCATTTAAAGCACTGAATCCCTGGATTAGAATATCATATTTTTTTTTTTCTCCGGCCGCAGTTTCTGCGTGACTGTCTTCAGAACAGGTCCTGTGGAAGAGCATTGTGCGGAAATGCTCAATTACTGCTGTCTAGACAACAAAAGCTGTTGCCATCCTGTTGAGTGAATCCTGAAAAGCTTCCTTGTTGTCTGCCACAGATTGCTTATGAAAGTCCATCGTCCAGTGAATGCATTTGTAATATTTTTCTTTCTCTTTGTCTGACAGGAGACAACAACGGGTGGCCGCACTTATTTGACAAGTACTTTGGGATGCCCAACAATGACGTAGGAACCAAATCACATGCATGTTGTAAGTATGTCAGTTCTTAGCAACACACTCGATAGAGGCATAGAGATGGGGTGATATACTGTACCATATACAGCTTAGCGCATCATTCTTCTTGGTTAGAGAAGCTTTGAAAGCCATGACGCTATCTGATAAAGGGATCTACGTAGAGTGTCCTTCAGGTTTCAGTCCCAAGGCTGAACTGTGTGAAAAGAGCCATTACCCATACATTACACAATGAATACACACCCCATGTTGAAAGAAGCTGCATGACCTGGCGTCTCTGTGACCTCTTCAGTACCATCTCAGGACTGGAAGCAGCCGTGGCCTACTGGCCTAACCAGAGGGTTGCCATTTCGATCCCAGACCAGTCCACAGACCAGACCAGTCCCAGACCAGTGCCAGTGCTGAAGTGCCCTTGAGCAAGGCACCTATAACCTAACCCCTCACTGCTCCCAGAGCGCCGCTGGTTGGGCAGCTCTGCTCTGGGTTAGTGTGTGCTTCACCTCACTGTGTGTTCACTAATTCACAAATTGGGATACATGCAGAGACCGAATTTCCCTCACGGGAGCTAAAAAGTATGTATATTATGCTATTGTATACTAGGTCTGGCAATATATGCCCAAATGTGCTCAAAATAGAAAGAAAAGAAAGAAAGGCAGGCACCCACAAACAATTAGGAAATAATACTCTGTTGTTTAGCAAACAAACAAGGACACTTAACCATATGGGTTACCATTTAAATAAAATAAATAGGAATGTTAACACAAATATGTTAAAAGAAAACACCTCTAAGGTTCAACAACTGTTTTTTAGAATTTGGAAGTAATTTTGTGAAGACTGCAGTTGCAGAGAGTGGCTGATATGGTATGCATGTGGCACAGAAACATAGCCTGACTCTCGCCAGACCCTTGTTGTTCCGCCATGCTCCACCAGAGGCGTTTCGCTGAGCTCCACACAAGGGTCTGGACGCGAGGGCAATCCAAACTCGTTCCAGTGATCAAAAAATGATCAACCAATCAGGAGCGCCGAAGCGAGTGTTTGATTCAAATAACAATGGCGGCACACAGCGAGGAGTCTTGTGCTGACATTGATTCTGCTATTTCAACCGTTTTGTCGAATCTATCGAGTATTTATTCTTTAAAAGATTAACAGAGAATAGTTTTGAAGACATTTAATGGTGGCAAGGATGTTTTTACTCTTCTTCCGACCGGGTTTGGCAAGAGCTTGAAGAAGCCTAGCACGTCATTCAAGATAACAGGCAAGTGGTTTATCAAATCACATGCGAGGATGTTTTACAAGGACCCGCCTTCATAAATACATCTCCTATCGAGAAGTCCCAGATCCTTGTGTGAAGCAGACAGTGAACTACAGGATCTGACGAAAGTTAGGTTAACAGAAACAGGGATCACTTTTGATTCTCTTTCTCATATGTCTCTTCTCTCCCCTCTCGTCTCTTTCTGTCTTTCTCATTCACTTACTTTTCTGTCACTCTCTCTCTCTCTCTTAATCTCTCTCTCTCTCTTCCATGTCATGAATGTGGTAGGAAGTAGTCTTGGGTGAAGGATCCTGATAGGGTCACATTTAGCATGATGGATCAGGTCAAACCATTCATTGTGTCATTTCTTACACATTCCATGATTGGTTGTATCCGCTCTCTTGGTTTTGAGTCCCGTGGAGTGCCTTGTATCTATTTTAAGATCATCATCTGTAAAGAGGTGCGCATTGAGAATGCATGGCGTAGTGATCGTAGAGAATGCATGGCGTGGTGGTCGTTGTGTGTGCCTTTTCCCCATCATCCTGATCTCCATTAGAATGCACTTCCCATCACATGTCTGGCCCTGACATCACACATAAAGAACTGCCCATCCTCACTCCTGACAGTGGTAACTCAGTCCTGCGTCATATAACAGATGAGATGTCAGGGAACTAGGCTTTTTATGTTACGGAAAGATCCAGAAAATCAATACTGTCACATTATAAATAGTGAATGCAGCAACAACAGCAACAGTAATACTAACTAGAAACACAACTCCAAGGAATTACCAGTGCATGAAAATGCCAAAAATGAAATGTAAAATATAATTTGTATTTAACACAATTTATACAAAAAGAAGAGATGGGGTAAAACAGATCTAATGAGGATTTGTTGATTGAATGAGGATTTGCAGGATGATGATTCATGTTGTGGAATTTACAGTATGTTGTTATAAGTTGTGTATTTTTAGAGTTGATTGCTAGGGAGGTTGCTAAGTAGCAACTGAATTAGACACAGATATTGATGGATGTTGATGAATAGTTTAATAGATGTTAATAGACAAACAGTTTAATTTATGTTGATAGACAGATAGACAGTTTAATAAATGGTTTGAAGTAAATGGATGGAGAGAAAGTTGGATGGAAGGTTAGATAGATGGAGACGAGGTAATAAATGCTGGTTATTCTGGTGGTTCCTAGGTTGACATAATGGTGGTTGCTAGGTTGTTGCTAGGGTAATTGAGATTGTTAGGTGTTGCTAGACACATATGCTGGTTGTTAGGTTGACATGGTTCAATAAATGTTGATAGGCAGGCAGATAGTTTAATAGACATAGTTTAAGGTAGACAGTTAAATGGATGTTGATAAGACAGATAGTTTAATGAATGTTGATAGACACATAGTTTAATGGATGTGTATAGGTAGATTAAATGGATGTTGATAGGAGGACAGTAATAGAGGAATGAACAGTTGGAGGTAAATGAATGGAGAGAAAATGGAAATGGATAGTTGAATTGAATGGAAAGAGGTCTGTGTTAATATTACTAGGGTGTTTGCGATGATTTCTATATTGTTGCCAGGGTAATTGAGATAGCTGTGATAGCGGTTTATCATAGGGTATTCATAGTGGTTACTCTGCTATATAAAGTAGGTTGCTAGTAAGTAAGGTGGAGGTTCCTTGGTAGTAATTGAATTAGACATGAGTGTTGATAGACAGTAAGGACAATTTCCAAACTGATCATATACTGTAGATAACACACCAGCATGGAGCTCTTGAACAGTCCAAAGGCAAGTAGGCCTAGTTTATTTTATAACCTACAGTAACATCGATATTTTGTTGTGATATGAAGTCATGCATTTATGGTTAAACCATAAATGGTTGTTTTTTTGCTACTATAAACAACTTAGGATGAGAGCACGAGGGATCACAGCAAGAGATCATTTGTTTAGACAGTCTGTGTAGATACATTTTTTCGAAATGGTCAAATCCTGAGGTCATGCAGGCTCGCATTGCCTAAGTTAAACATCACATAGCCTAATTGTAGGCCTATTGCATTATCCTGACTGTAGAAGATCGCTTAGCCGATTTAGGGTGCACATTGCACACAAAAATCACAGTTTGATTATAGGCGACGTTGGGCTTATTGGCTGAATGATTAGATCAACGTTTTTCAAACTGGTAAAATATTCAATGGTCATTTCGGCAGGCTGTGTTGCCGGATTACATTGATATCATATTGTGATATCCTCTTAATTGTGTGTGATGTGTTCTGTAACCTGTTGAGTTCCTGAAATTGTTGTGTCCCTTTTAGGGGAACTGGGAGGTGGAGTTTTAGGTGCGTGTAGTGTGTGCGTGTCTGAGAGTGAAGGAGTTGGACATAGAGTTAGGTCTGTTAATGTTCTGTTAAAAGGGTGTGTAGGTGCTACAGGGTGAGTTATGGCTAAAACAGCAACTCGGTTGTGATATAAGCTAGGCTACTTGGTTGAGAAATAAAGCACGGGAAGTTTCCCTCAAGTGTCTGGACTATCATATTTATCCTGGCTGTAGCCTAACTTTAGATGAAGCAGTAGGCTATATGAGTTTCCTAGGCTATTAATGGTGGTAAACATTTAAATGTTAGACCTAATCGTGACTGCCAAAAGACGGGGATCAACACCGGGGGTTGACATTGATTCAGTAAAGTTACAGTAGCTTTATTTACAGCTGAACTAGAATAGAAGAATAGAATAGATACTTTTTTGATCCTGTGAGGGAAATTCGTTTCTCTGCTTTTAACCCAATTTAACCGAATTAGTGAACACACACAGTGAGGTGAATCACGCAATAAGCCAGAGCAGTGAGCTGCCTGCCCAACCAGCGGCGCTCGGGGAGCAGTGAAGGGTTAGGTGCCTTGCTCAAGGGCACTTCAGCCGTGGTGGACTGGTCGAGGATTGAACCGGCAACCCTCCGGTTACAAGCCCGAAGCCCTAACCAGTACACCACGGCTGCCCCAACTATCAAGGTTTCTCGTGGTCTGTGTTATTTTAATTCAAGTAGCCTAGCAAGTTTGCCTGGCTTGATAACGTTAGACTATTTGTTTTAGTCGGAAATCGTTAGGTTTGTTAATGTTAACCGCACTTTCTGCCTATGTGCTAGATGTAGCAGAAGCAAGCTCGGACCAGTCTAAGTTATTTGTAGCCTACATAGCCTATTTGGAGATGGATAGGCTACAGCCAGACAGATGGTGAGTGCTAATGTTGGGGAAGTTACCGTCTTTGGTTGAACTTGAGGCGCGAAAGCGTCGTGATGTCATTAGATTTTAACACACGAACGTTAGACCCATTGAAATTTTAGCACGTTTATGGCAAATATCTTAAAAAAGTATAATGTTGTCAAATGTCAAAATTACATACCGCAACTGTCGTTTGGGAGACGATTAAGATTGCGTTAAATGTTTGAGCTGAATTAATTGCAGAAAAAGTGGTCGGAAGAATAATTATAAAAAGTCCAGCGATAACAGTACAGTGCATTTTCATGCATTTTCACTCACTCACACACACACACACACACACACACGCACACACACCTACTGTACACACACCTATACGCACGCACACACATGCACACACACACACACACACACACACTCATATTTCATACAAGTATACATACATACAGACACGCGCACGCGCACACACACACACACACACACACACACACACACACAAAGAAAATACACAGAAATTACTTTGAAAGATCGTTAATTTATAGCCTACTGTACATGCCATCCAACTAGCTACAATCCATATCCGTTATATGCTACAATGTTACTATGTTCTGAACGTCTGTATTTCCGCTTGGATGCAACGTGACAGTTCATTTTAAACTTCGCAACGAGTTTGGCGTATTACAGTTTTTTACAATCACTTAGCTACTATTTTCAGAACCTTGATGTCATTTTTCAAAACTCTATACACAAAACTCAAAACGGTTATCACTTGTAACACAGGCCCTCTAATGTTCAAAACATTGGATTGTACATTCACATCTTCAAAGAAATCTTGCAATTGCACAATCATTGGTTCAAAAAACAAATTTACTGTGAAATACCACTGAAACATAACTATAGATCACCCGCACACAAGCAACCGATAGTTTCATTGTGTCATTGTTTGTACAATCATTAGATATTGTAGAACAAAATAGGTGATACAGGTTTCATTATGGTACTACAGGAACAGTACAGTAAACACATCTCTGTAAAAGTACTGCAGTAGTAGAGAGAATACTACAGACACAGTGGAATCATTGATCAAAGTTTGTAATATATTGATGCAAAACACTACAGTACAATCACAGCATAGGTTTATTTGAATTAAAGTAAAAATAATTAGCTATGAAATAGAAAAGAAAAGACTGCCTGATGAAAATATAAAATATAAAAAAAAAATATATTTTTTATATAAAGATATAAAATATTAGGCTACATCCATGGATATTGTAGTCTAATTGGTTCATGCTCCACGCTAGGGATGTAACGATTACCGGTGTGACGGTAAACCATGATAAAAATGTTGATGATAACAATTACCGCGTTCATTTCGAATATCATTATTATCACGGTTGATACTACGGTGTGGTAACCGCGTGTTTAATTCCTCCCAGCTTCATCCGAGCCTGCTTTTGACACAAGCTGGAAGGCTACTATGAAACAAAACTTTACCTTACTAATTCTGTTTTCTAATTGATGGATTTAACCATGATTCGGATAAGGCTACACCTGCTTTTAAAGGGCGCAACATTTTCACCCCAAAACGTGCGCTGTATCATGTAGCCACTCTGCGTCTTTTTATGTAGGCCTACACGTTCACATTAAATCTAGGCTATTCCACTAACGTTATCAGGAGAATGCCGTAAAGTTTTATGTTGAGCGCTGGGTGTCACTCATTGGGTATAACAGATAGCCTATACCAAACTCCAAAAAAATAAGTTAAGCTATAAGCAGCCAACATTTCCAACCAAGGAAAAAGTGAGCACAATGCCACGGTAACCTACCTACAGTAGGCTATGGAATTTAGTTCATTTAGGCTAACTGTAGTGTTTAATTCAATTTCCGAAAAAAGCTACACAGCCTATTGGCAATCTTTTCCATCAAGGTAACTATCCCATTAGCTCATGCGTCACGTCTATCATTAGGCTAATGTACAGTAGCCTAGTGCTCACCAAAATCATAGAAGTTAACATTGCAAGACACTTATCTTTTCTATGATCCCAGCAATATTTTCTTTGACTTGTTAATTTTTTGAACATTCATTTTATTCAATGAAAACGGATATCCTTGAACTATGCGTGACTACCTCCTAAAACCGAATGAAGGTTAATATAATTAGGCTACTTCACGTATCTCTTAAAGTGACAGGCTCTCAATTAGACCTACACAACACCCCTGTAATGTCATTAAAGACAACTGTAATAGTTTAAAAATCAATATGAAGTATTCAAATTACTGAATATTTTTAGCTATAAGTAATTATGCAGATCCTAACATATTCTAAACTATTAGCAAAATATATAAAGTTTATGAATTCAAAATATGCAATAGAAACAAGACAAGCCATTTTCTGTGTGTGTGGAGGGTTGAGCAGAGACTAGGATTGCCACTGCTGTGAATGATCGGTATCCTGCTGAAGGCAATAAGGGTTTGCCTATATTTTTAATGTAATAATGAAACACTTTTTTAAACTAAAATATTTCAGCTTGTCTACACCCATCAGCGCTTTCTTAACATATTGTACACAATTTTTAAAATACCGCAATAATACCGAAAACCGTGATAATTTTGGTCACTATAACCGTGGGGTTAAATTTTCATACCGTTACATCCCTACTCCACGCTAATTGGTGACAGTGAATCTCGTTACAGTATCTTGAAACTTTCATGATTTGCAGTAAACATGGAAGATTGTGTGTCTGTTTCGTGTTTCCATACAACTGCATGAAAGTAATGCAACAGCTACTTATCATTTTGAGCAGTTGTATCAATTGATAGTTAAATCATTGTAAGGAAATGAATAGACGCTCATTTGAAATGTAATGTGTGAATTGCCTTTTGAAATAGTAGTACTTTGATGTTAAGTTGTATCATATTGAACAGGTGAGTTTTGTTGAATGAACAAATTATCTAAGTTGTATGTGTATTGTATCCAAGCAATTGAGAAAAGGGTTAGAGTTTTGAAAAATGCATTTTGATCATTGGTTGTGCGTTTTGTGTCTAGAGTTGTGAAAAATGACATCAAGGTTCTGAAAATAGTAGCAAAGTGATTGTAAAAAACTGTAATATTCAAGTCTGATACGGGCAACACATTGGAACTACTTTGACGTAAGGCGCCGCGCTGTGGCTGCCTGTTGCAGCAGCTCCCGTTTGTTTTGTGTTTTATGTCAATATTAAGTGTTTTTTTGTTAACTTTTTCAGTCTGTCTGTCTGTCAATGACATACTGACCTTTTTGTTCATCCTTTTTTAAAATCGGATTGAACATATGTAGTGCTTAAATCGCGTATTTTTCGCATATCGTTTTTATATTTTTATCTATTATGCTGGCTCGCCATGACAACGCAGCTGGCCGCATTGTTTACCTTCGCGACCAGCTGATAGCGCTCTCCAAACCACCACTAAACCTAGGCCTGCTGTCAGTAACGAGACAACAAATCCCTGTGGAGTTGAGGAGAAGACGCCGGGGGTGCCGGGCTGGTGTGTTGAAGAAAGCAAAGAGAAGGAGATTCAAACCTTATATTCCATCGATTGTCATGGGGAACGTGAGGTCGTTGGCAAACAAGATGGATGAGCTTGAAGCACTTATAAGAGCACAACGGCAATATCGTGAATGCAGTATAATGTGTTTCACTGAGACATGGATGCAGGAGCATATTCCGGACTCTAACATCACCGTCCATGGATTTCTGACCGTGCGGGCCGACAGAGATCGCAGGCTAAGCGGTAAGAAGAAAGGAGGGGGACTTGCTGTGTTTGTGAATAGCAGATGGTGCAATCCAGGGCATGTTACTGTTAAGGAGCGCATCTGCAACCCTAATATCGAACTGTTGGCCGTGAGCTTGCGCCCGTATTATATGCCAAGGGAATTTACCTGTACCATTGCTGTTGCTGTTTACATCCCGCCATCAGCTGATGCCGATGCTGCGTGTGACGTCATCAATACAGTCACCGCAAAGTTACTCACACAACATCCAGATGCCTTCATGCTGATATCAGGGGACTTTAACCATGCTTCTCTCTCTGGAATACTTCCAACTTTCCAGCAATTTGTTAACTGTTCCACCAGAGACAAAAAAACCTTGGACTTACTGTATGCAAATGTGCATGGCTCTTATAGTTCTACAGCTCTGCCCCCACTTGGTAGATCAGACCATAACCTGGTTCTCCTCACACCCACCTACACACCTATTGTTCAGCAGCAGCCAGTGACTACAAGGACAGTTAGGAGGTGGTCACAGGAGGCTAACGAGCTTCTTCAGGAGTGCTTTGAGGTTACTGACTGGGATGTGCTCTGTGAACCCCATGGGAATGACATTGAATCAATGACTGATTGTATAACAGAATACATCACCTTCTGCGTCGACAATGTCATACCCACCAGGAAGGTAAGATGCTTTGCCAACAATAAGCCCTGGATCACCAGAGACCTAAAGGAGTTACTGAATAAGAAAAAGAAAGCCTTTAGGGATGGTGACAGAGCGATGCAGAGGAGCGTTCAGAGGGAGCTTAAAGTGAAGCTGAGAGAGAACAAGGAGGAATACAGGAGGAAGCTGGAGAACAAACTCCAGAATAACAACATGAGAGATGTGTGGATGGGCATGAAAACCATCACAGGTTTTAAGGTGAAGGGGAATCAGGCAGAGGGGAGCCTAAATAGGGCCAACGAGCTGAACGCATTTTTTCAACAGGTTCAGTACAGGCAACTCCCCTACCTCACCCAGCCATTCAGACCTCTCATCCTCCTCCCTAGAACATCCTGTGCAAGCCTCCTCAGTGAGAATGGCTAAG
The DNA here is from genome assembly GCF_963854185.1 of Sardina pilchardus. Taxonomy (NCBI): domain Eukaryota; kingdom Metazoa; phylum Chordata; class Actinopteri; order Clupeiformes; family Clupeidae; genus Sardina; species Sardina pilchardus. The sequence goes on from NC_085004.1 coordinate 7,970,783, forward strand.
GATCACTGTCCCCAGCCTTCAACTCCCATGATGGACACCACCTGGTCAGGAAGTGCTGAACCTGCATCATACCCCTCCCCCCCCATCCCTCCCACTTGTTTGTCTGTATCTAGCAGTCAGGTGAAAATGCAGCTGAGGAGACTAAACCAGAACAAGGCCCCAGGTCCAGATGGTATCAGCCCAAGAGTCCTGAAGGTCTGTGCGGAACAGCTCTGCGGTATTCTGCAGCACCTTTTCAATCTCAGCCTGAGCCAGGGGAGAGTGCCTATGTCTTGGAAAACATCCTGCCTTGTTCCGGTCCCAAAGAAACCTTCTCCATCTACCCTCAATGACTACAGACCAGTTGCCTTAACATCGCACATTATGAAAGTACTGGAGAGGATGGTCTTGGCCCATCTGAGACCACAGGTGACCACCTACATGGACCCATTGCAATTTGCATACCGTCCAAAGGTGGGTGTTGAGGATGCCTTAATCTACCTGCTCCATAGAACACACTCTCACCTGGACAGTACTGGCAGCACTGTGAGGATCATGTTCTTTGATTTTTCAAGTGCTTTTAACACCATACAGCCTGTGCTACTACGTGAGAAGCTGCAAAGGATGCAGGTAGACACCTCCACAACTTCATGGATCATTGATTACCTGACTGAAAGACCACAGGTTGTGAGACTGAAAGGGTGTGTGTCTGAGCAGGTAGTTAGCAACATAGGAGCACCACAAGGGACTGTGCTGTCTCCTTTTCTCTTTACACTATACACCTCTGACTTTCAATACAACTCTGAGTCATGTCACATGCAGAAGTTCTCTGATGATTCTGCAGTTGTGGGGTGTGTCAGTGATGGTGAGGAGACAGAGTACAGGCAACTGGTGGACCGCTTTGTGACATGGTGCAAAAACAACCATCTTGTCTTGAATGTGGCTAAGACCAGGGAAATGGTGATAGACTTTAGGAGGGCCAGGCCTGACCTAAATGCCATTTCAATACTGGGTGAGGAAGTGGACATTGTAGAGAACTACAAATATCTGGGAGTTCTTATTGACAACAAACTTGACTGGAGACACAACACGGAGGCTGTATATAAGAAAGGGCAAAGCAGACTCTATTTCCTGAGAAAGCTCAGGTCTTTCAATGTGTGCAGCAAAATGTTGCAAATGTTTTACCAGAGTGTTGTTGCAAGTGCAATTTTCTTTTCTGCCATATGTTGGGGAGGTGGCATTACAGCCAGGGACACTAACAAACTAAATAAGATCATTAGGAAGGCTGGCTTTGTGTTGGGGTCAGCCCTAGAGCCCCTGGAGTTGGTGGTGGAGAGAAGGATGCTGCACAAACTTTTCAATATCTTGGACAATACCACTCATCCACTACACAATGTACTGGTAAAACAAAAAAGTATTTTCAGTTGGAGGCTACGCCAACTAAGCTGTAAGAAAGACAGATACAGAAAGACTTTTTTACTTACTGCAATAGCACTTTATAATGACTCCCATCTGGGCAGAGAGAAAGGAATAACATTTTAAATATTTTTTCTGTATGTATGCATGTTTGTATGTTTTTGTTAAATGTTGTGTTTGTATGCTGCTGAAACACTGTAATTTCCCCTTGGGGATGAATAAAGTATATCTATCTATCTATCTATCTATCTATCTATCTATCTATCTAAAGGTAGCAGGTTATACGAAGTTAATGGCCACCCCATCAGCCAATCAGAGAAGAGAGTTCCATTGTTGAGGGAGATAACAGAACATATTGTATCTTATCTGTCAACACATCATGTTGAGGGAGCTTGATAGCTGAACATTTGGTAGGTACTGTAGTTCTTTTTTTGTTATCCTTTTCTTCCCTATTTTCTATGTTACTTAGTCTGAAATCTGACAAACTAGAAAATGAAAAAGGAAAAAGCCTGAATTGCGAAATACAGTTTTATGTGTTTAGAGTACCACTTAGGGAAGTACAAAGCACTACCATCATCACTCTCCACACAAGATGTCAGAAACCAGCACCAATGTTCGACAGGTTTGCAAGTGAGAAGTGTCACACAATGACAAGACACACTGTTTGATAGCACTTTGTGAATTGGGGGCTTTCTTTAGTCTTCATAATGTTATAAAGGCCAGGTGACAAATGGACAATGTTTTCCCTTGTCTGACTTATGATGGACTGATTGTCCAGATGACAGCCTGGACAACCATCTCCACCCAAACCCAGGCCCCTTTAATTCAAACAGAGACTATTAAGATGTTCCTCGCACTGACAGAACTGACACTATAGTCTTGGTGTCCAGCTTCCTCACTGAGGTGAAGCAGAAGGAGGTAGCAGAAAGCCTATAATTAAAGCAAATTCACTTTGCAGCTTTTAGCACACCCACAGAGAGAGAGAGAGAGAGAGAGAGAGAGAGAGAGAGAGGGAGGGAGAGAGAGGAGAGAGAGAGAGAGAGAGAGAGAGAGAGAGAGAGAGAGAGAGAGAGAGAGAGAGAAGGAGGGGAGTCAAAGTCAAAGATAGGTTGTTTGTGACTGAGCGGAACTGGAGAACATCGCTCCACTTTGTGACAGCTAGAGACAACCTACTGCTCTGAAACACCTTATTTTATACCGTCTATGGAAACAGTGCACACTGCAGAGATGGGAGACAAGCTCTGAACCTTACACAGAGATTCCCTCCAAACATCTTCAGCTGACACATTTACTGAATGACAAAAGACATGGACCATCTCAGAGAGTCAGCTGCTGATTTTTATTTTATTTTGTTGAATTACTGTAAGTGTGCTATTTGTTTGTTATTTCCCAGAGGAGACAAAGTTTGTAAAAGTTTGACATGTTCTTCAGTGTACAAATTCCTTCCACTTGTGTCAGTATCTGCTTGCCAGTTGAGGTGTTTTCTAGCCTGGCTAGCCTACCACTTCTCAAATGAGACGTGGTCTTGCAACTAGTCGTTCATTTTCTCGTATTTGAAAAAATGCCTAGATCCGTTCATTGGGCGCCATGGATGTCTATCAAATGTGTCTGTGCATAGCTTATCATGGTCTTGCTTTCTCCCCTGTTCTGTGATGGGTCGCCAACATCAGGCGAACATTTGGGTGTAGTTTCTTGCCTTAGCAGGGTGAATGAAATCACTGCGCAAGGCAGGATGGGAACACCCAGGCTAGGTGTTTTCTGCATTCACAATATGGATATGTTGTGCATGAGACGGGCGTTTAGCATGCGGTTCTTTCTCATGGAGGCCTAAGACTGGAGTTATGCTGCACGGTTAATGATGGACAGCGTTAACTATTCAGTGTTAACAATTAAGGCTATTGCTGTAATACTATTAGTAATGATGAATGATAACAACTCCACAGCTTTAAGTAGTTGTAATCAAGGACACATGCATGTACAGTATAGAGAGACAAACAGGTAGATAGATAGATAGATAGATAGATAGATAGATAAAGTACATATTCTTTATTGCCACACAATAATTTGTGGTATTTTTCTGTGTTACAGAGGTAGCTTAATCCAATAGAAGAATAGAAAAAATATACATTTGGTACAGTTCTGGAGTCGCATCAGTGATCCATTTAATCAGTTCTGAGGTCTGACTGCTGAGGGGGAGAGGCTGTACTTGAAACGATTGATTTTAGTTCTCATGGACCTAATGTCTTCCAGAGGGGAGAAGTTGGATCAAGTGGTGGTTTAGATGAGAGGGATCTTTGATTACTCTAGACGTGCAGTTTAGAGTACAGAGAATGAACTGGTGGTATGTCACAGTCAATTTACAGCGGAGGCTGTGGTGACAAGCTTCTCTAATTTCCTTCTGTCTCAGCTGTGTGAGTGCCCATACCAGACAGTGATGGGTGAGGTGATGATGCTCTCTATGAAGGCTCAGTAGAAATTCACCAACAGATGTTTGCTCACGTGAAACTTCCTCAGTTGGCTAAGGACGTAGAGTCCTTGTTAAGCATATGGACCATAACAATGCCAGACCATCCCTACGGCCCTACCCATATTTTGGAATGACGTTCTGGTTGGGTTGCGAAGCTAGTAAATAAATATATATACAGTATATATATATATATATATATAGAATAATAAATAAATAGATAGCTACCTTATCAGATATAATATTGGACCTTTATTTCAACAGATTTTATTTGTGGCCAATGTCAGTCATTACAACAAATTAGTATTGTGGCCAATGTCAGTCATTACAACAAATTAGTATTGTTGGAAGTACCTAGACTATTACCTGCATCAGGATATCTGTAAGGTCAGCATCCGTGAGGAGTTGTAATTCTGTGGTCTCAGCTAGGAATCCTACCTCTTAATCACTGATGAGGGGGGTGAGTAGGTATAAGGCAGGGGTGCATAGCCTGATAGTAAACCAGACCCTGGAATCAGATTAAGGGTCTGGCCACGAATAATGTAATGGCCGGACTCGAGGGGAGGCACCAAGCATGCATTTGAAAATCTCACTGCACACAATTGGATAACAGTACAACTAATGTTTACTGACTTGAACGATGCAGCGTTGTCGTTATCAGTTTAGCTGGCCTTTGGCTCACAGATACACTGATTTGATTCAAGTGCCTGGCGAGCCGCATTTGGCCGTGGTTTGGACACCCCTGATGTAAGGGTATCTCTGAAAGGCTTTGCCAGTAGCAGTTCTAACTTCTAACTCTGGACACTCCACCCACCCCAAAGTAGATAGCACAGGTGATATCCGTTGGCTAATCGTTGGATAGCACGGCTGCTTATATTGTAATTAAAGCCATTAAATGACTTGTGGCTCTATGACAATATGACAATTTGCTAATCTGGGTTTGGCTAATAATGTTCATTTCCTTGTGATGTTTTGATTTGTCTTGCTGAGCAGAGCTGTCGGAGCTGAGTGTTTATTTCGCTGCAGGATATAAATGAAATCCTATCTAGATAATGACCAGCAGCAGTGCTTGGCACGGACCTTAATTTGAGATATCAGCAGCACTTTTAGACTGTTATAACATACATAGAGTCACATCAGGCCTGGATCTTCACCAGTGGTGTGGACAAGGCCGTCATTTATATCACAACACACAACTCACGTACTGTATTGTCCATTGGGGAGTGTGTGTGTTTGGTGGGGGTCTGTTGTTTGCATCAGGTCCTGTAGCAGAGTCTTTTGTCCGTGTGAGCAGGCAGTTGCATGTCTGCATTCGTTTGACAAAACCCCGCTCCTGGCTAAAAGTGAACCTTTGGCCGCGCATCTGTCGCCATGAGACCCTTACTGTGACAAGTGATAACAGTGATGTGCTGTGTGCAAGGCGAGCGTTTGGCTGCAGATTGAAGCAAAACATGGGGAGAGGGTTGGATGAGAGAAAAGCTGGACTTCACCATGGATTCTAGAACACTCTTTTTAAAAGCATTTTCTTTGTTTCTTCTTCCAGCATCTGTATTTTCTCTCATTTTTCACTCATCATGAAGTCCACTTAATAAGCTTTAGAGACATCTGAACCACACATTAGAGGTATTGTTAAGATGCACATTCCTATGCATAGTGACAAAGCTATGACATAAACAGGTCGGAGGAACGTCTTTTTTCAACTGTTTTTTTTTTTACCTTCCATTCTTTGATTTTTATTTTTGTCCATTTTCTTTAGTATACTGTATCTTAGGACTTGTTCCTATGTCTTAGGGATATTTTTTGTAAAGAGAATGGCATAAACTAGTGTCTTTGTGTTTTGTATGGTTTTATAGGAATAAAATAAAAACTGCATCACAAAAAAAAAATATATATATATATGATGGCTTGCAGCACCTTTCAATAATTAATTCACACTACTGCAACTTGTCATTTTGTGACAAATCCTCTGTGTAAATGGGGCTTTGGGGAGATGTTCTTCTCTCCTCACCCTCATCTCCACATGTCCAACCATATCCTCATTTATGTTCGACGGCAGCTTCTCAGGCAATGCGATATTTCACAGCATTCTCCTGTTCAGTCATCCATAAGAACGGTCGGCAGGCATGTCTGTTCACACTGATTACTCAATATCCTTGCCTTGAGTATCTCTCTGTGCACCTCTTGCTTGTCGCTTCTGTGGGTGTTCATTTGTTTACAGACTTTCAGAAATAGAACTTGGATGAGCTCTTTTTGTATCTGGGTTATACAGTATGTTATGACTTTTTATTGCCTTCTGACTGAAGTTTCAAAATTGTGAAAGGTTATTGTCTCTTGTTGTATGAGCCTAGTCCTTAGTGCTGCTCTCTTCAGAGATGTCAACTGATCTGAATTATGGAGGTGTTGGGTGCAGCTCAACTGAGAGTTGATGCATGTGTATGCTACAGTGCTGGATTCTGAAGTGGCTCAGCTTGCCTTTTATTTTGTCTTTGCTGTTTGAGACTCACACGACAGCTCAATGAGGCCTTTGTCTCAGCAAATGCCACAGCCACAGATTATTCATTTTAGAAATCGAACATATTCAACACCTCTGAAAGTATTCAGCACAGGCCCTCAGGCCATTTCTCATTTGTCACTCCTAACTTAGTAGCGTTTTTTTCAGGAATACATTCAGTCCTGGTTACAAATGCCTAACAGGCATCCAAACTAGATAGCCAATGGCTGTAGATGGAGCCTATAGGGCCTATTGGATCTATGTATAGGCTGATCAGGGAGCAGTCAGCCACTCGCAGACCTTGAGAGCCTCTTGGAGCATAGTTTCTAATGCTAATAGGTCCCACTGCATGTATGTTGGGTTACACAGTTAGCATGTGTCCTGGATACACATAGAATACTAATGGTTTCCTGCTGTATGTGCTGTATACTGTGAGATGTATTTCACTTTGTGTCCTCACACAATAAGATGTATTTTACAACACAGAGACACTTAGTGTGCGTGTCCTCACACAATAAGATGTATTTCACAGCACACAGAGACACTTACTGTGTGTGTCCTCACACACTTAGCAGCCGTGAGTCACCGGTTGCTGCACAGTCAAGGCCAAGTAAGGACACTGTGAAGACCTAAGACTCTTATGAATATTCGCACAGTACTCATGGTTTCCCAGTGTGTTCGGATATCCAAGGGTTCCTTGATTTCAGACTTTAATTGCCCCTTAATCTGCTTCTGAGTGTTAATAAGTGCCTAACCTGCCCCAAATGAATGCACTAATCTTCTTAAAAATTCCTTAACAGACTCATTAAAAAGTGTGTTTTGCCTGTTGCATGATCCACCCGCACCCTGTGAGCCTGTTTTGAGAATTGCACTTACTGTTTAGCAAATTTCAAGGATGATTCGAGAAATGAACCAAAGCGACTGAGAAAAACTGTAATTGACAAGGGGCATGTAAGTTCAAATAATGGGTGAGAGCAGAATGCTTGATAACTTTAGTTCATGCATGAACAAAACTTCAGTTAACTTTGCTCACTGTCCACTGTCCAACACTGTCCATTAAAGCCCCGAAGTTAACTGAAGCTGTACTCATGCATGAACTAAAGCTATCAAGTGGTTTGCATGAGCATGCATTAATACTCCAAAGTTAGCTTCAGTTAATTGGCTAAATGATTTTGCCAAGTTATCAAATTATCTTCAGTTCAGTTCGTCGGCTTGCACATTAGTGACTCAAGACCCTGAAACACAATATGTGATGCAGACAGCATGCAGCCTGCAGATCGTCTTTTGAAATCTGATCGTGATGGAAGATGGAGTTCTAGGTTGAAGTGGTTCTGATGCAGCACCATAAAACAACATGCGTCACCTGTCGCCCGCCCCCCATCGACACACCTAGAGAGAGAAACACCTGCACCTGAACAGCACCTGCCCGCATACAGGGCACAGACCTGCATGGACTGCAGACGATTAAAATGCATTTCATTATTTAATGATGGTGAAGTAATGTAGAGTCTTTACAGCGTATGCAAATTACTGTATAATTTGGCCCCAGGCCCCATGTGAAATGCTTAATAATGCCTCATGCATCAAAGTAACTGTATACAGCAGAAGTATAATTATGTAGAGGTGTGTGTGTGTGTGTGTGTGTGTGGGGGGGGGGGGGGGTGTTTGTGTGTATGTGTGTTTGTTGCGTTTGGATGGTTAGGTGTGGTTATTTGTGTGTGCAGTTCAGTTAAATTTGTAGAGCTCCATAATGTATTAATATGTATCACAGAGTTTTACAGAGCCTAGTGTGATCCCACCTGAGCATGCAGTAAGAACAACATGGGAAATTCATGTAGATGTCTGTTTAATAAACGAGTTTGTGTGTGTGTGTGTGTGTGTGTGTGTGTGTGTGTTTGTGTGTGTGTTTGTGTGTGTGTGTGTGTGTGTGTGTGTGTGTGTGTGTGTGTGTGTGTGTGAGTGTGTGTGTGAGTGTGTGTGTGAGTGTGTGTGTGAGTGAGTGTGTGAGTGTGTGAGTGTGTGAGTGTGTGCGTGTGTGAGTGCGTGCGTGCGTGCGTGCGTGCGTGCGTGCGTGCGTGCGTGCGTGCGTGCGTGCGTGCGTGCGTGCGTGTCCTGTTCATTCTAAAGGTGCAGGTGCAGGACACATAAAATGTAAAAGTGATAAAGGAAAGTACATGTCTGCACACTGAGACTCCAAAACCGACAAGGTTTATTCAAAATCTTGTTCTGTTCATTCTCACAGTGTTATTCCTCTGCATTGCATTGCTGGGGCTTGTGTGTGTATTCTAACTGTGTTATTCTTCTGCAGTGCTGGGCCTTGTTCCAGACCAGTGCCAGTGTAGGGACCTGGAGCTTGACTGTGACGGGGCCAACTTTAAAGACGTGCCCAGTGTGTCTGTCAACGTCACCATGATGTGAGTGTGTCTGGCCCCCTCCCCCTCCCCCCGCACCACTGCCATCCTGCCGTCCTGCCCTGCTTCTGTTTCCTGTTTTGTCTCTCTGTCCCCCATGTCCAGCTGTCCTACTGTCCAGCCCTGCCGTTGCCCTTTCCCCCTCCTACTATTTCCCCCCTCCTGTGTCCCTGTTTCCTGTTTCCCGTGTCCTGTTCCGTCTCTGTCCCCCAATCCCATCCACACACACACACACACACACACACACACACACACACACACACACTGATATCACACAAAATTGCATGCACATGCATGATTGCATCCGTGCACACACACACACACACACACACACACACACACACACACACACACACACGCACACACACACATGCATACACACATGCATGCACACACGCACACACACACACACACATCATCAAGCCACAACAGATGTCAAGTAAATAAAATCACCCTTTAGATAATCCACGCTGTGTGTCTCTTTCCTATCTGGCATTTCAGCTGAAGGTTTGTATGCAAATAGCCTGGTATGTGGTCATCAACGATGCATTCAATGATGGTTCAAGCATGTCATTACAGCTGCTTTAAATGATATGCTGTCTGTGAGGTTAAATGTAATGCTATCATCCAGAGGCAGAAATATGACTTCAATCACTAACATTAGGCTACTATTAGATTATGCTCATTGACCAGGCAGCCATTATAAAAGCAATAAAGAAATAAAATTCGACGGAAATAAAATTCAAGAATGTAGAAAAGTAGCTGAGAGAAATTGGTAGGTCTTTGAAATCATCAATCAAATAGAAATAGATATTTTAGCCTTTTTTATGAAAGGCATGCCGAGTACTGTATCTACAGGAGAGTGTGTGAATGTCAGATCGGTCGCCTTGTCAAAGTCATGTGAGCACTCAACTGCAGAGGCGTCTCTCTCTCGCCAAGGCTTGTTTGTGTGGTTAGGGGATAGGCTACAGAGGGGATACAAAGACACGAAGAGATCATCCATTATGAAACCGAGGGGGTGCTGAGATGAGCCTCGCGGCCTTGATCTCCATCTCTCTATCAGAGTGACACACACACACACACACACACACATACCATACACTTTATAAATCTCCTGCCCCTGCAAGGTTACACAGATGCTCACCATACACGTATCTCACAATGCATGATGGACGATAGCTGTCAAACCAGCTTACACACACAAATAAACTCGTATACATGCAACCACGCTTAGATACATGAACACACGTCCGCACACACACACCTACGCACACACCTACACACAAACACCTACACACACACACACACAGTGCACACACACACACACACACTTCAACTGCTTATGTTTATATATATTCTCTCCCTCCTTGCTGCTGTAGGTCACTGCAGAGGAACCGTCTGCGGAGATTGAATGCAGATATATTCTACAAGTACCAGAGCCTGCAGAAACTGTAAGAGCCTCTCTCTGCTCTCCCAAATCTCCCAAACCAAAGAGACATCACTCGTGGCCATGTAGATATTGTGGCAAGAACAGCAGCAAAAGCAGAATTTTGGCATGAGTGGTGAAAGTCAGCACTGTGCCCATGTGGCGTGTGTGTGTGCGTGTGCGTGTGCGTGTGCGTGTGCGTGTGCGTGCGTGTCTGCGTGTGCGTGCGTGCGTGCGTGTGTGCGTGCGTGGATGCGTGCGTGCGTGCGTGTGATCTGAAAGAGATTTGTCACATGTCTGAAAGCTGGCAGGAGAGACACGGTACTACATAGCAGCGTGGGTATGTGGATAAACTTCATTTCCTGTGCAGGCAGGAAGTCTTGTATCCACTTGATATCTGCAGAGGATGGGAACAGCTAACCTAGATAACCTACAGTAGTGCATACAGAAGTGCACTTGACTCAGAGCTACTCCTCCCATGATTAATACATGTGTGTGACGGTGATATGGCCTCATTAGTACGCTAGTCGGATGCTCCAGTGTACGGAGGCTACTGAGGGTCTTGGGGATGCAGAGGGAGTAAGTTGCCCTGTGTGTGTGTGTGTGTGTGTGTGTGTGTGTGTGTGTGTGTGTGTGTGTGTGTGTGTGTGTGTGTGTGTGTGTGTGTGTGTGTGTGTGTGTGTGTGTGTGTGTGTGTGTGTGTGTGTGTGTGTGTGTTAGTGCTGGGCGGTATGGCCAAAAATGTATATCACGGTATTTTTCAAAATTCTGACGGTTTCACGGTATATGACGGTATTTTTTTTTCCATGCATAATCAGGTGTTCGCAACATTTTCTATGGGTTGACCAAGGAATTACTGCAGTAGATTGACTTAGGATGGCCTATTTTACTGTCATGATGAGTGAATATTGTAGAATAATTCCACACTACTAGTAGTAGGCTATTACAGGTTGCATTGCCATGATGCTGTTTACAAAGAGGCACTCATGATTCTAATGGGCAATTGCAGTCAAAATACAGAACTTTTACTATGCAAATTGCACAAACCCACACAAAAAGTAGTGCAAATACTTGTGCTTCAAGTTCAAGCCCAAGTACACTGTTTTCAAGTAAATATAAAAAGGAGATAAAACAAGTGTGACTAAGTGAAGAGACTGCTCCGCTAATATGCCTGTCAAATAGGCTCATCAGAATCATGCCGTGTTGTTATTGTGTGCTCTATACATAACGTGGTAGGCTAACGTTTACGGAATTCACGTAAATGTCTTGTTAGCCTATCATGTTACGGTTCGCTAAGCAAAATGTAAACACAAAAGTTCGTTTCAGTGCACTGATGACAGTCAAGAGCATGACTAACTAACCAGCTAGTATTTTTCAGTTCATGTCTGTAACATGCTTTACTTGCTACTTGGATAATTTCAGCGAATGTTATTAAGGTAAGATGAATTATAAGGTCATAAAGATTTCCTGTGTTCGGTGGGTTCGCCTACTAGCCAGCTAGCTAGTTACAGCGGTTTGCCTACTGGAAAATCCCTTTCAATGTAGGTTATTAAGACCAGTAACGTTTTTCTTTAACTAGGGGAACAATTTAAGGTATTCTGTGCAACACCCGTAAATAAATCCCTTAGCAAAGGAACAAATAAGCCTTCTGCATCATTATTAAAGCGAAAACGTGAGGTGTCTTGTGCTACAGGCTCCACTGTTTACTTTCTCCATGCGTGTTTAGAAGCGCAACACTGAAAAGGGTCCCGTCTGAAACAATGACGCGCGACGCAGCATTCCGCCCACAGTGTAATCAAATACACCGGTATGGCGGTATATTAAAAATTCATATCATAACGAAAATATACACCGGTATTCGGTGCGAACCGGTATACCGCCCAGCACTAGTGTGTGTGTGTGTGTGTGTGTGTGTGTGTGTGTGTGTGTGTGTGTGTGGGGATGCAGAGGGAATAAGTGGCCTCACTGCAGTGTGTGGGAGGTGAGCGTGTTGACTTGTTCAGCAGCGAGGCGCTCTCTATCTGCATGGGAGGTAGTAGGAGGTTAGACCAGAGCCAACGCACTGCAGAGGCAGAGGAGGGCAGGGATCAGGCAGTACATCAGAGCATGAGTTGTGGTGGGTGTTGGTGTTGGTGTGTGTGTGTGTGTGTGTGTGTGTGTGTGTGTGTGTGTGTGTGTGTGTGTGTGTATGTGTGTGTGTGTGTTGGGGGGATGTGTGTGTGTGTGTGTGTGTGTGTGTGTGTGTGTGTGTATGTTGGGTGTATGAGTGTGTGTGTGTGTGTGTGTGTGTGTGTGTGTGTGTGTGTGTGTGTGTGTGTGTGTGTGTGTGTATGAGTGAATGTGTGCCGGGGGGGAGGGGGTGTAAGGGTTGTTTGCTGTCATCCTTGAGTATTTTGGGATGTCAGGGAAGATGTCATGGAGATTGAAGGGCTTTGTTTTCAGAAGGGGGACAATTCTCTGC
>NC_085004.1:7988430-8005930 GCF_963854185.1 Sardina pilchardus
TGTGTGTGTGTGTGTGTGTGTGTGTGTGTGTGTGTGTGTGTGTGTGTGTGTGTGTGTGTGTGTGTGTGTGTGCTAGTGCCTTCACTATCTATCAGAGCTAGCACAGAGATGAAAGTGACAGATAGTACAGTACTCTGCACTCATACATGAATATATCAGATTGTTTTATTTTCCGATTAAGCTGATCGGGGGAAAAGCCCATTACATTAATTTACCATTTCATAAAAACAGTAAGGGAATGAGCTGTTGATGTTGACTTCCGGTTTAGATTCTGGATGTGAAGCTGATGTTTATCATGTATGGTTTGTCTCCATAGAGACCAAGTCACATGACTGTCAGTAGTGGAGTTATCAGGGTTGAGGTCAAGATAGGCAAAATGTTGCAATGCGCAAGATTACGCAAGCTCTTTTAAAATAACATGTTTTCTCTTTTTCAACGTTTTCATCAACTTCTCATTCTTATCTTTATTTTATCTGAAAATTAGTTGAGATGGATATGTTGCACTCACTGAAAAAGGTTTTGTTTCCTTTATGCCCTGAAAACAGCATGCATGATTCACCATGTTTAGTTCTAACAGCAGGTTTTACGAACAAGTTTGCTCCTGAGACCTGAGAGGTCTTGAAAGTACTGATGAATAATGAGGTCCCGGGCCTTGAGTTGATATCCAATCCGAGTATGCAACATCTATTCTACACCATTTTTTGGATATCAAGCTCCATGACACCGAGGCAGATAGTCATTGTGTCGCTTTTATGTCATATTTTATCAAGTGAGACTTGTCATCTGGACTATAAATTGGCCTCACGTGTGTGAGCCACTCTCCTCTCCACCCTGCAGTTAGAGTGCTGTCTAATTGCTCATTGTTTTCGTCTTCGGTGGTGACAAATGTTAATCAGTATCTCTCAAGGCTCAAGGTGACATCCTCAAATGTGTTTGTTGTCCTCCAGTCATGGTGTGCTCTTAACCTTTAAAAGGGTGGGTTTTGAACATTCTAACACAAGATTCCATTCCGCAACAATTCAACATTCTAAAATTCTATGTAGAATTCAATGAACCCAGACATTCTTTAGAATGTTAATTTTCCAACACTCCAAACACACCGGTGTGACGGTACACTCTTAAGGGACATCACTTAACTCCCAGATATTTGCACACCTATGTGTTGGCTTCACATTAACACCTCAAACGTGCATTAACTTTTGATACTAGTGTTGGCCATTATCCCTAACGTAAATGACAGATTTAATTTAATTGTTGATTACATTTCATTTTAATCGTTGACAACTGATCAATTAGTTCCTAATCATTAAGTAGCTTGTGTGTTGATTAAACATTACAATGTAGATGTTGGATTTAGGTTGTTTGCGCCACTCAAGTGTAAATTGTCCAGTGTTCACTCCAGTCGAATGCACAAGAGACCTGTGGCCTGCTTCTGTGTGCTTTTCATCGACAATTGAGCTGTGTCTCACGGTTATATTTTTTCTAATCTGCATTTAAATTTTTGTGTCAAGTCAATTCCCTTCCCTATCACGCCTCTCAATGAATATCAATGAACTGGCTGCGTCAGTAGTTGAAATGGGGTTTCAGACCTTTATTGAGCAGTGTTCAAGGATGCAATCTAATAGGGGAACACAGACACTCTTAAGACCACCAATCACCCATATGGGAAGGCTCGGGAACAAACAAGGTTGTGTTTTTGTTGTGGGAGTATAGACACGGTACAAACCACTTCTAAAATGTCCAATATCAAACAAGCTTAATGTTTGGTAATATATTTGGCATGTTATTTAGTTATTTGTTTTTTTTAATCTCATAATGATGTGTGTGTGTGTGTGTGTGTGTGTGTGTGTGTGTGTGTGTGTGTGTGTCTGTGTCTGTGTCTGTGTCTGTGTCTGTGTCTGTGTCTGTGTCTGTGTGTGTGTGTGTGTGTGTGTGTGTGTGTGTGTGTGTATGTGGGTGTTTTCATGTGCCTTTCTTACAGTGTGTTACAGCGGAACAAAATTAGCCATCTTCATGACCAGGCTTTTTCTCCTCTTCACAAACTTGGCGAGCTGTGAGTTGGATTCTCTCTGAAATGTCATTCCTTTTCTCTGAAGCGGGTTTACATCCTACAGCACAAAAACACATTTACATTTACGTTTGACCTACCGTAATTGTATTAGCACACACCCCTGCTCCAATTAGAAAGTCAACGTATCTCTAAGGCAAGTCTTTCAGCGAAAACAAATATGCCATTCTCCCTGGCAGATCTAAGGGGGGGAAAAAAGTACCATTTGCTGAAAGAAAATGCCTGGAGACTACCCTGCCAGGGCTGCAATTTCAAAGGACTTCATCTATTTCTGTCAGTAAATGGTGTGTGTTCTTTGCAGGGACCTGTCCAACAACCGCATCACAGCTTTCCCACCTCATCTCTTTGTGCACCTGCTAGATTTGCTTCAGTTGTAAGTGTTCCTTGATCTCGGTCTGGACTTTGGCTTCTTTAGGCCGGCGCCCACCGGACACGGTGTTCAGCGGTGTGGGCTTGACGCGCAGGATGTTAGGATCATTTTCTAACCCCCCTGTGCGGCTGCTGCGCGGCAGGCATTTCTAGTGGGCTTTGCGCCGTTAAAAACAATGGAGTTCTATTTTTTTTCTTGTCACTGCGTGCCGTGTACGTGTCTGATGGGCGCCAGCCTTCATTATCTTGATTTTTTGTAATAAGACCCAGAAGCCTTTAATCTTACTAACATAATATGGAATTGTGGTGATTGTGATATGGCATCATATTAATTTTGTTATCTGTACAGGAATATCTCCTACAACCCCATTCTTGATCTGGAGGTGGATCATTTCGACAACCTGCATAAGCTAAAATCATTGTGAGCAATCTCCTAGCCTAAAAATGAATTTTACAAAAGCTGCAGTGAAACTTTACTGTTCATTTCTATGTGAGGGAAACACAGAGATTGTGAATCTCTGAAGATAAATATTTCACATAAGCTTGCGGATCCATAGGCCTGTGTTATGAGTTTGAATTTGCAGTCAACCATCTGCTGACGCACATACAGTTATATACTGTACTTCATGTTGATGTTTGAAGTACAGTATATAACTGTATGTTTGAATGGATTCCTGAATGTGTGTTCTGAACGCAGTCTGTATGAAACAGAGTAGACAGAGGGGTTATTTTAGAAAATATGGCTTCTTGAACATGCTCCTCTGATTCAGATGAAGTAGGCCACACTGGTGCCTTTTTGCTTCTCCTCTTACAGGAATGATGTCCCATTTTAGGGCACACATCAAAGCATTACCCTGAGTAAGAGTCTGTGTGGAAACAAATGTTTGTGTTCTGAAGGGAGAGGAAAGCAAAGAGAGAGAGGCTGCATTAACGGAAGAGGAGCCGTCATTTGAAAGGCCCCTAGCTCTTCTGAGTGTGCACTGCTTGGGGAATGATGACGCTGTTTCCTTTCCTGCAGGGTCATTGAGGGAATCGAGATTGGGAACATCCAGAGACGCATGTTTGAGCCCCTCAGGAACCTCACACACATGTAGGTGTCCTCACTGCTCTGTTCCCCTGTTCCCCTGTGTGTGTGTGTGTGTGTGTGTGTGTGTATGTGTGTGTGTATGTGTGTTTGTGTGTGTGTGTGTGTGTGTGTGTGTGTGTGTGTGTGTGTGTAAACTCCATAAATATGCAAGCTGAACCGATGGCAGTAATATTTGAAACCCATTCAATTAGAAAATGGGTTGAAGCTTTGCATGCTATAAACCTGTTTATTTCTTTATCAGTGAAGCCAAGATGTATTTGAATTAGTGGTGGGCCGTTATCGGCGTTAGGGCCTTTCTGTAACTACGGGCACTTTTGAATTCCCTAACTGAGGAAAATAAACCCTTTTGAATTTTAATTTAAACCATTACATCATGTCCAACAAACATGTAAGTACACAAATTTGGAAAAAGTCATGAAGATTTTAGTTATGAAAATGTTTTTTTAAATGATTTTGTTAATTTGTTTCTCGGGGAATGTCATTACCGCAACAGAGAAAGAACAGTAAATGTATCCATATTTCTTTTAATTTTTTCACACAATTTCCTCACCTTTGTATTCACTGCAATCAACTCTTACTTATCATCTTCAAAGAATTTAATAAACATGTTAAAATAGAACATTTTAAGTCTTCCTGTGTACCAGGAGGGGAATCAAGACCGTTGACACAAATGTCAATAGTACTCATACTCACAAAAAAAGCTAAAATGACAAATGTATATTATTTAATATTGCTCCAATATGTAGTCTACATGTTTGACAACTTTGAAAAGATTTTTGTGAACACATGTTTTTTTTTATGATTTTCTTAATTTGTTTCTCAGGGAATGTCATTACCGCAACAGAGAAAGAACAGTAAATTTATCCATATATTTTTAAAAATTTCACACAATTTCCTCACCTTTGTATTCACTGCAATCAACCCTTACTTGTAATCATCCTCAATGAATTTAATAAACATGTTAAAATAGAAAATGTTAAGACTTCCTGTGTACCAGGAGAGGAATCGGACCGTTGACACAAATGTCAATAGTACTCATACTCACCAAAATAACTAAAATGACAAATGTATATAATTTAATATTGCTCCAATATGTAGTCTACATGTTCGATAACTTTGAAAACATTTTTATGAACACATTTTTTAGAAAAAAAGAAAAGAAAAAAGATAAATGCATTGCTGCGGTAATGACATCTTGCTACAGTAATGACACCTTGTTGCGGTAATGACAACAATTGTGAACCGAGCAAAATGTCTGTACAGTGTCACAGTATATGTGGATGTTTGAAATTGAACACAACACAGGCACATAGGGACACAGGGACAGGGTAGTAGGCAGTAGTGCTAAAACAGCTTGAAAACACTATTTGGTCATTTTTTTCTGTATAATTATGGACAAAAATTGACCAAAGGGTGTTTTTCTGAATGAAAATACATCAACTAAGCCGTGAAAATGGTATTTTTCATTGATCAAGCATATATATTGGTCTATTAGTTATTTACTATCAAAATCTTCATCAAAAATGAAAACATATCTAATCTAAGCATCCTGAAAGTAGAGTCCCTGGCAGAAGTGCTGCGGTAAAGACATGCTGCGGTAATGACATTTAAGCTAATATTGAAGAAAAAAGACATCTAGCAAGGTCTGCTGAATTAGCTATTTCTCACACTCTCTTATATACACTAGTTACATTTTAATATTATTTTATTTTTAACATTTTATGCAAAATACAGAATTACTAGGCTGCCCGGTAAGGACACACAATAAGTACTACATAGGGAGTTATCATATTTACCTTGATTTCTCCAAATTTTGGGACACGTATTGTGGAAGGTCAAACTATGTGAACAATGTGGTCTCCTGAAGTCTTTGGTGTCCATGGAAACTAGATTTGTTTGGCTTGGGGAAATATGTTTTTCTATGGCATTTCATAAGTGTTGCGGTAAGGACTCAAAAGTTAGGGACAGGTGTATTTTAATTTTTAAATCATATAAATAATGTTGGAAGACAAAAAAGAACTTTAGCATGATTAAAAGTATATTTTTCTTTAATAGAATACATTTTTTTTATATTTTTTTATTTTTAAAAAAAGCCCTTTTAAAATGTTTAATCATGGATTTTGTCGTCCGGGGACACAACCAAAAGGCGTGTTTTGACATGTTAAATGAGTTGGAAATGTTATTAAATCACATTTTTTGGGGATTCTTTTTTTTGTCAAAGTGTACCATACCACTGCACATACATTTCAAAAACATTTCAGTTCAAATTTTGAAATTTATGTTCATTTTCATTCTGGGGACTTAAAAATGCCCGTAGTTGCAGAATGGCCCGTTAACGTGCTGCGTTATCGTGCAACATATCGGGCGATAAAAAAAATATCGGCGTTAATCTATTCTCAAAGTTGGGCTGGGAGCTGGGTCTATACCACGCAAGCTATGATCACTTTCACCTTGATATCTTAGCGCGAACGCCAATGTTTAAGAGTGCGCCTGAAAAAAGTCTAGGTCGCACTGTTGCACCTGACGCTGCTCGGCTGTTTTCTTTCACAAGTTGTCATTGTAGACTATGCGTGCAACTTTACCAAACAGTAACCAATGATACATCCTCCCAACATGGACGATAAGCTCAGACCCCTCCCGAATCGGCACCTGATCGCTCATTCCTAATAGAAGTAACCCCCCTCTCCTTGGCCCGCTTTCTCTTGCTCTCCCTCTCCCTCTCCCTCACTCTCCCGTGCGCCGCGCGCTCAATGGACACTCGCGAGTCGCGACCCGCCCCTCGACATGCACATTTAGTCCAAATAAAACATTCACTATGGTGAAAGCAATGATGCATATAGAAGACGTTAGCTAAATTAATATAAATTCCGGTTAGCATCATTGCTGCAGAAAGTTGATTAAAACTCTTACATTCAAGTCACTCTTGCATGAGTTGGATGATAATCTCAATACCAATGTTTTCCAACTCCAAAACTCGAAAGGAGAAAAAGTATTAGCCCACATTCAAACTTACAGTAAACACACGTGGGGAAACTGAGCAGTCCAACTAGTAAACTATGATAAACTAGCCAACTATGCTACTTTGTTTACATTTTGAGGTTTCAAGCAGACAGCTGAATTAAAGAGGCAGAGTTGTAATATGAATAGTAGGCTGCAATCTGCATAAAGTGTGCTGTCATGAATATCAGACATTTCAGTATGTAGAATAGGCTTATATAAATAATTTTGTAAAGAAAAAAATCTTTTATTGTGTTTCAAGCTTTTTCTAGACTTTTTGTTGTTAAAAAAACATTATATGAAAGGACAGCAATAAAAAGGTGACCTTTTAGCGTTAAAGGCGATGCAATGAAAAATGTGGGTGCACCTAAATTTTGCGCTGGTGCAACCTAAAATTAATCTAGATTAATCTAGATTAATTTCAAGATTACAGTGAGATTAATCTAGATTAACAAAATTAATCTATGCCCACCTCTAATTTGAATCAAGGCTTAACCATACCATGCATTCTTTCACTCCAGCATGGTGCATATTCTCCCCTGGATACTGCTCTTAAATGACAGAGTACACCTTGACTTCTGCATCAGGATTAAATATCTCACAGCAACCGTATGTAAAATAGGGACTTGGGGAATTTCAATAGGGATTTTTGAAAGAGTTCATGTTAAATTGCTATGATGAAAACCCTCTCTTAGGAAACAACTAGAACATCTCTTTCCCCTCTGCTGCAAATGGAGCCTGTTCTCTACTGCTCCTAAAACATGCTCTGTGTGTTGGATTCTTATCAAGATTAAAAACGAAAAAAATGACTAAACTAGATTTAGTTAGGATCAGTTATTATCCTATCCTATCTATTTAGTTAGATAATAATTTCTTATTTAAGTGTTCGACTTTACACTGTATACAGTGGGGAGCACATGCATTTGATACCATGCTAAAACAGGAATATAAAATCATCATTTGACAATTGATCTTAATGCCTTAATTCAAAAAATGAATAAAAATCAAACTGCCAAGGACACTCATTTTCTTTGTGATTGAAGAATGTATCGTTAATAAATAAATGTTTTCCTTAAATGCTAAGGGAAGGAAGTAATTGATCCCCTTTGTAACCCTATGGGAATTTAACACAGGGTTAACATAGGGGCAGGCAGATTTTTATTTTTAAAGGCCAGCTATTTCATGGATCCAGGATATTATGCATCCTAATAAAGTTCCCTTGGCCTTTGGAATTAAAATAGCCCCACATCACATACCCTTCACCATAGCTAGAGATTGGCATGGTGCTTTTTCCAGTAGGCCTATTCGCCTGTTTGATTTGCATTGAGCTCAATTACAGGTACCTTAATTCCGATAGCCAAGGGAAATTTATCAGGCAGATAGAGTCAGGCAGATTTTTATTTTTTAAGACCAGCTATTTCATGCATAATATCCTGGATCCATAAAATAGCTGGTCTTATAAAAATAAATAAAAATCTGCCTGACCCTATGTTAACCCTATGTGTTAAATTCCCATAGGGTTACATAGGGGGTCAAATACTTCCTTCCCCCTAGCATTTAGGAAGAACATTTATTTATTTAGGATACATTCCTTTATCACAAAGAAAATTGGTGTACTTAGTGGTTCTATTTTTACTCATGTTTTGAATTAAGCCATTAAGATCAATTGTCAAATGATGATTTTATATTCCTCTTTTTAGGCAACTTTAGCATGGTATCAAATACATTTTCTCCCCACTGTATATCTTATTTCTAGATTATTATCTATAGTTATCTATATTCAAGAAATATTGTGAAGTGAAATCATCTTGTTGCATGGACAGATAATTTAATTTGTTTTGAGTACCTTTTACCTCAATTATATCTCGTTTGTAGACACTCCTTTTTTGCAGTGTACTTCTCTCTTCTCCTCAGTTATTTCAAGACGTTAACATGTTCTGCTGTCCTCTCTTCTCCACAGTTACTTCAAGAAGTTAACATGTTCTGCTGTCCTCTCTTCTCCTCAGTTACTTCAAGAAGTTAACATGTTCTGCTGTCCTCTCTTCTCCTCAGTTACTTCAAGACGTTAACATGTTCTGCTGTCCTCTCTTCTCCTCAGCTACTTCAAGAAGTTCCAGTACTGCGGCTACGCGCCTCACGTGCGCAGCTGTAAGCCCAACACCGACGGCATCTCCTCGCTAGAGGACATGCTGGCCAACATCGTGCTCCGAGTCTTCGTGTGGGTTGTCTCGGCAACCACTTGCTTCGGCAACGTCTTTGTAATCTGCATGCGATCGTACATCCGCTCGGAGAACAAACTCCACGCCATGTGCATCATCTCGCTCTGCTGTAAGTACCACGCATCTACAGCACATGTTGAGATTTGTACAGAGATTTGAGCTCTGAATATTAATCCCTGTTTAATTGCCGATGATTTCCACCAGATTGTGCTACCAGATGACAAATGCCCTCTGTAGTTTTTGGGATGGTGGAATGAAATAAAATATGAGTGTTTGTGTGTGTAGCTTATTTGCATTTGTATTTAGATTTGTGTGTGTATGTATGTGTGTGTGTGTGTGTGTGTGTGTGTGTGTGTGTGTGTGTGTGTGTGTGTGTGTGACTGTGCGTGTGTGTGTGTGTGTGTGTGTGTGTGTGTGTGTGTGTGTGTGTGTGTGTGTGTGTGTGTGTGTGTGTGTGTGTGTGTGTGTGTGTGTGTGCACCCTTCTATATGGACATTAATCAACACTGAAGTCAGAAGTATCTTGTTTCATTTCAACTCTCTTGACAGAAATAATCCATTTGTGGCCTGGTCATGCTCCCTTTGGTTCCCCAGTCCACACACACACACACACACACACACACACACATACATACAGTACACACACACACACACACACACTCACACACACATACACATACACATACACATTTACACACACACACACACACACACACATACACACACACACACACACACACATATACACACACAAGCACATATATACACACACATACTGTACACACACACCATCTTCCTCTGAGTCCACACACACATCCAGTCCACACACACCATCTTCCCCTCAGATCACTGCACTCGTGTCCCTGTAGGTTCTCGTTGTGTCATGTGCTCCTTGGGGTCCCCTGCAGTTCCCCCAAAAGTCCTCTGATGTGTCGGCCCGCCTGGCCCGCTCTCTCCCCACGAGGAGCTCTCCATCACCGGCAGTGCTCATCGCCTCCCTCTTTTGTGTGGGGTCGTCTCCCCGGGTTACTGAGCCTGCGGTCAACTCCCCTGGTTACTGAACCGTCTCTAACGAGAGCAGCCAGTAAAATGCAGCTTTGATAGATTTCTTGGATCTGCGGACTTCAAAGAGGCCATCGTGGTGTGACATATGTAGATATAAGCGCATTCAGTGCTCTGTTGAGACATACAGTATGTGGCGTAGCCATCGTTCCCCAGATCTGAGGCATGTGTAGAGGAGACGCTAATGCATTCAACTTTGATGTTGCAATGCGGTGCCTAAGCGAGCAGCGGATTTCCTGCTGATTTGGTTTGCTTTAGATGAATCGAACCCAGCTGGCCTAATCTCACATGTGGCCAGGCTGTCAAGCACACTGAGAAATATCAAGGATCACAGATACCAGCTTTGATGCCCATTTGGTGTTTGTGTGTGTGTGGGGTGGGGGGTGGGGGGTCTCCTCTCGTCTCCTGTCACTCAAGACTGAGACTGGTCCTCTGACCGTGCTCTTAGCTCAGTGTCCACAAGATCAGTTCGGATTGACAGCTGTCTGCATTGTCCACAAGATTACCTCTGATTGACAGCTGTCTGAATGTTCTCAGCTAAGTGTCCACTAGATCAGTTCTGATTGACAGCTGTCTGAATGTTCTCAGCTAAGTGTCCACAAGATCAGTTCTGATTGACAGCTGTCTGCATAGTCCACAAGATCAGTTCTGATTGACAGCTGTATGTAGTGTTCACAAGATTACTTCTGATTGACAGCTTTCTGAATGTTCTCAGCTAAGTGTCCACTAGATCAGTTCTGATTGACAGCTGTCTATATTCTCGGCTCAGTGTCCACTAGATCAGTTCTGATTGACAGCTGTCGTATGTGAAGCTCTATGAGGACCACAGTCAGACGCATTACCCATTATTTTGCTTGGAGATCAGCTTGGGACACCAGTCAAGAACACCAGTCCAGATTGTGTAATCTATCCACGATATTCCGCAGCCAACAATGGGGGTCGCCATGACACCGAAACGGTTTTCTATTTCCGGCGAAGCTGCATTGTATCTGTTTTAACGTGACGGTTTACGGTGCTTAACATATCATAACGCATATAAAAGTAAACTTTTCCATTTTATATTGGTTATATATGATGTAGTATATACATGCCGAGGGCAGAATTGTCAACATTTCGAAAGAAATCTAAGTTGAGGCATAATCTAGTTCGCTACGGAGAACGCACATGTTAACAGAATGAACGGAAGTTGAAAACCGTATCGTAACCATCGCAACGATACATATTTCCGGGTTAAGGAATAAGGTGGATACATATCACGCTATTGATAAGCTTCTCCTTACAGACCCATAAACCAGCCTGTGTGGCCTATTACAAATCGACCTGTAATTGACCTTGTGTCATGCTTAGCCTGTGCGTCAGATATGGGCAATGTGCACACGCACACACACACAGGCACACACAGGCACACACACACACACACACACACACACACACACAGGCACGCACCCAAGCATACTGTACACACACACACACAGTGTCCTCAGCGTGCTCCCGTGTGCTCCCGCAGGTGCTGACGGGCTGATGGGCGTGTACCTGTTCATGATCGGCGCGTACGACCTCAAGTTCCGCGGCGAGTACAACCGGCACGCGCAGGCCTGGATGGACAGCGCGGCATGCCAGGTGGTGGGCTCTCTGGCCATGCTGTCCACCGAGGTCAGCGTGCTGCTGCTCACCTACCTGACGCTGGAGAAGTACATCTGCATCGTGTACCCGTTCCGCTACCTGACGCCGGGCCGGCGCCGCACCGTCACCATCCTGGCGGTCATCTGGGTGCTGGGCTTCGTCATCGCCTTCCTGCCGCTCGTCTGCAAAGGCGTGTTCCGGAACTTCTACGGCACCAACGGCGTGTGCTTCCCCCTGCACTCGGAGCAGCGGGAGACGGAGGGGGCGCAGATCTACTCCATCGTCATCTTCCTCGGTACGGTGGCCTGGAGGGGACAAGAAGGGGTGGGGGGGGATCACTGCTAGCGGATTGTCTTTTGTTTAGTTCACATCAACATGCATCTTGTATTTTGTTTGACTTATGTACTGTATTAACTTGTCAAAGCAGACCAGTCCCTGTTCCCTTGCTAAGATAAAATAGAAGTATTGAACAGAAGAAACAGATTGTGTGGGTGATGTTGAGATGGACGTATTGGACAGAAGAAATAGATTGTGTGGGAGATGTTGATATGGTGCTATTGGACAGAAGAAACAGATTGTGTGGGAGATGTTGAGATGGAAGTATTGGACAGAAGCAAAAGGTTGTGTGGGCGATGTTGATATGGAAGGGAGATGTTGAGACAGTGTTGCTGACAGTGATTGTGAGTCTGATGCAGAGCCAGACTGGCATATGTGTGTGTATTTGTGTCATGTGTGTAAATTGTGTTTTACCCCGTCTGTCCACAGGGCTGAATCTGGCAGCGTTCCTCATCATCGTCCTGTCTTATGGCAGCATGTTCTACAACATCCAGAGAACCGGCACGCAGACCACCAAGTACACTAACCACATCAAGAAAGAGCTGACCATCGCCAAGCGCTTCTTCTCCATTGTCATCACAGACTCGCTCTGCTGGATCCCCATCTTCATCCTCAAGATCTTATCACTCATGCAGGTGGAGATCCCAGGTGAGCCAGACAGCACTGACCACGTACAGCACTGACCACTAGACAGTACTGACCACCTACAGCACTCACCACCTGCAGTACTGACCACTAGACAGCACAGACCACTAGACACCACTGACCACCTACAGCACAGACCACCTGCAGTACTGACCACCTGCAGTACTGACCACTAGACAGCATTGATCAGACAGCACTGACCACCGGCGTCTCTCCACAGGGCACTCTATGCTCTGGAGGGACATAGTGTGCAGATCCATGAGATATCAATGTATCAATGGAGCTGACTGGGAAAGAGACTCAGATCCTCTTAGGGGGATCAGGGCCATATCTGGGCCAAATGAGGGCCAGAACAGCGCTAGATACAGGAAGAGTTAGGATCAAAAACAGGGTTAAACCAGTGCTAACAGTCTGACATCTGTTAGAATGAGTCTACGGATACTCACCTTCAAAGCCCTCCGAAACCTTGCTCCCCCTACATGACTCCGAGCTCCTTCCCACTCACTTAGATCCTCTGACCAAAGTGGTTTTACTATCCCCTGCAGCAGACTCTCCACCCTGGGTGACAGGTCTGTTAGTGCCATGAATCATGACCCCCAAACTCTGGAACGCCCTCCCCCATCCTCTTCATAACTGTCCTTCTCTTCATTTCTTCAAAGCACATCTCAAGACTATTTTGTTTAATTAATGATCACTTCTCCTCCACACCCAACACATAGCCCTGTACACTTAGCTTCTCTTTGTTGTATAGTTTGGTTGTTGGTTTGTTTGTTGTATTTTCTTGTGGTTTATTGGTTAGTTCTTTATTTTCCTTCCATTATGTGAAGCGACCTACTGTAGGTTTGAGAAAGGCGTTATATAAATTAAACATATTGTTATTATTATGACCGACGCTATGATACCGTAACACTGGGGCACATGCGGTACATCTGGTTATTATTATTATTATTATTATTATTATTATTATTATTATTATTATTATTATTATTGCTATGCATGACTTAGCTTTAAACACAGGTGGAATCGACACTTTCTCATTGTAATGCAGAGCACACTGCTGAAGAAGGCACAGTGATATGGAGGAGACTTTTCATCACAGGGGGCATTAGTAGAGGCCTGTTTCTACACCGAGTTCTGAAACTCTACTTCAGAGGAATACCAACCAGCAAATGAGCAGATAGCACAAGACAAGTCCGATTTTTTGTCATTTTGGGACATACAGCTTTCATTCCAAGAAATGTTTGAAAAATGCAGTGTGAATTTGAATAAAATCCCCATGAGATTCCTGTTGTGCCAGTAATGATGACAGATCTGTAGAATATTAACTCAAGTGAAAGTGTTGGAACATTACCATATAATTCCCACCGTGGCAAATTGTGATGCATCAGTTTCTGTTAGATCTGTTGAATTAAGTGGTCTGTTTAACATCCATTTGCTTTGGGCATTATAGCCCTGTACCAAAACCTGTGTGGAAACTTAAGTGAAATGAGGGAAGCTAACTCTCAGTGTATCTCTCTCTCTCTCTCTCTCTCTCTCTCTCTCTCTCTCTCTCTCTCTCTCTCTCTCTCTCTCTCTCTCTCTCTCTCTCTCTCTCTCTCTCTCTCTCTATCGATCTATGTGTGTGTGTTTGTTTGTTTGTGAATTCCCCACAGAACACACATATACACACATACAGTACATCCATATATTATTGACTAGCACACTAGACTGCTGTACCTAATTGACTAGCATTGGTATGGATGATGCTAGCTGACCCACCCTCTAATTAGCAGCTGGCGCACACCTCACCTGAGGAGCTTCCTCATTCTGCACACGTCTTGCTTGGACTGTCATTCTGGCTGCGTCCACTGGGCCAGGGCTCAGAGCACTTGACCACCACAGGTCACAGGCTTTGCAAATGCCAGCCGGTCAAGGGATGACTTTGCTGTTTGACTCAGCGCCTGATAATAAGCCCAGTCTAGAGAAGAGGCCTCGTGTCAATGTGCTGTTGAGTATTTGAGAGTTCTCTAACAAGTTGAGCCAAGCTTTTGCCATAATAGGATTAGTTCAACCCCTCAACACATAGAAAAACTGTTACTGATTGCTCTGGAAAGGATTAAATGTGACAAGCACAGTCATTTAACTTCCTCTTTTCTCTCTTTTTTTGGCCTCTCTCTCTTTCACTCCCACCTCCTTTCTTTTGTCTTTCCTTCATCTTTACTTTCCTCTCATCCTCTCGCATCCTTGTTGGCCCTCTCTACCTCCACTCTTCTCATCTTGCACCCTCCCATCCTGTCCTCTCCTGACTTGTTCCCATCTGTCACGAATTGGCAGTGAT
The DNA here is from genome assembly GCF_963854185.1 of Sardina pilchardus. Lineage (NCBI taxonomy): Eukaryota > Metazoa > Chordata > Actinopteri > Clupeiformes > Clupeidae > Sardina > Sardina pilchardus. The sequence continues at coordinate 8,003,153 of NC_085004.1, forward strand.
CTACATTTCAACAGCCACATGAAAGCAGTAACTAAATCAGCTTTTTACCACCTCAAAAATATTGCCAAACTTAGAGGTCTGGTGTCAAAACATGATTTAGAAAAAAAAGTAATTCATGCCTTTATCTCCAGCAGAGTTGATTGCTGCAATTGGCTTTTCACAGGCCTCCCTAAAAGACTATCAAACAGCTTAAAGTGATACAAAACACAGCAGCTAGGGTTCTCACAAAAACTAAAATAACTGAACACATTACTCCAATTTTTAAGTCAGCGCACTGGCTTCCATTAAGTCTTGACTTTAAAGCATTACTGCTTGTTTATAAATCAGTAAATGGAGCTGGACCTGAAAGCCTATCAGACGTGCTTCAGCATTACACACCTTCTCGACCTCTCAGGTCTCAGAAGAAAAACCTGTTAGTAAAACCTACTGTTAGAACTAACATGGTAAAGCAGCTTTTAGTTGCTAGCAGTTCAGCTCTGGAACCAACTTTCAGACATCAAAAAGGCCCCATCTGTAGCCATTTTTAAATCTAGATTTAAGACCAAGCTGTTCTTAGATGCCCTTTGCTAACCGCACTGAGTTTCACATTCTGATTCTGTCTTTAAATGAATCTACTTTGTGTATTTTATTTTGTCTTTTTGATTATTCTTTATTTTTAAATTATTTTACCTTGTGCGTTTTTTATGTTTTCTTTTTTATTGTGATCTTTATGCTTTGAACTTGTGCTCCTTTAGGCGGGGATCACATTAGCCAGCGGCAAGCGGCAGCGGCAAGCAGCAGCGGCAAGCGTAACGCAGCGCTCAGACCATAATAATAAATCTAAACATTATATCTCGTTCCTAAGTTCAATATTTGTTGCTACGTCCTTAGACAAATCTGATTGGTTAAAATACCTAAACATTCCAAAACTGATTGTGACGAGCCGAGCGTTGCGCTTCAAAGTTGATCCAAGTTCAACTCACAGTTTGCTCAACGCTAGCCGTTACGCCAGCGTTGCCACCGTTCCGCTGCTGAACCATAGAGAACAATAGGAAACCTGCCGCTTGCCGCTGGCTAGTGTGATCCCCGCCTTATGCTTTTATGTAAGAGATAATGTATCTCTTCTCTTCTCTCCTTTCCTCCTGCTACCTTGAATCATGTCCTCTCCTTTCTGGTCCCCTCCTCTGCTCTTCCCTCTCCTTCTATCCTCTCCTCTCTTTCTGTACTTTCCTCTTCCTTCTCTCCTTCTATCCTTTCCTCTCTCTTTTTATCCTCTCCTCTCTCCCTCTATCCTCTCTTCTCCACTTCTATTATCTCCTCCTCTCCCTCTATCCTCTCTTCTCTCCTTCTATCCTCTCCTCTCTTTCTATACTTCCCTTTTCCTTCTCTCCTTCTGTCCTCTCCTCTCCTTCTCCCCTTCTGTCCTCTCCTCACTCCTTCTCTCCTTCTTTTCTCTCCTCTCTCCCTCTATCCTCTCCTCTCTCCTTCTATCTTCTCCTCTTCTTTCCTTCTGTCCTCTCTTCTTTCATTCTCCTTCTCTGCTCTCCTCTCCCTATATCCTCTCCTCCTATCTTCTCCTCTTCTCTCCTTCTCTGCTCTCCACACTCCTTCTCTCCTTCTCTGCTCTCCTCTCCTCTCTCCTCTCTTCTCTCCTTCTATCATCTCCTCTTCTCTCCTCCTGTCCTCTCCTCTCTCCCTCTATCCTCTCCTCTCTCCTTCTATCATCTCCTCTTCTCTCCTCCTGTCCTCTCCTTTCTCCCTCTATCCTCTCCTCTCTCCTTCTATCATCTCCTCTTCTCTCCTCCTGTCCTCTCCTTTCTCCCTCTATCCTCTCCTCTCTCCTTCTATCTTCTCCTCCTCTCTCCTCCTGTCCTCTCCTCTCTCCCTCTATCCTCTCCTCTCTCCTTCTATCTCCTCCTCTTCTCTCCTCCTGTCCTCTCCTCTCTCCCTCTATCCTCTCCTCTCTCCTTCTATCTTCTCCTCTTCTCTCCTCCTGTCCTCTCCTCTCTCCTGTCCCTTTCTCCCTCCTCCCTCCTCCCTCAGGCTCCATTAGCTCGTGGGTGGTGATCTTCATCCTGCCCATCAACAGCGCGCTGAACCCCATCCTGTACACGCTGACCACGCGGCCCTTTAAGGAGACGCTGGTGCAGGTGTGGGCCAACTACAAGCAGCGGCGCCCTCTGCTGGGCAACCGGCCCGCGCACCTGCGCTCCTTCACCTGGCTGGAGATCGTGCCTCTGCAGGAGGGGAGCCAGGCCACCACCACCACCATGATGCGCACCTCGCCGGACCTCCTGCCGCCGCAGCCCCCCGACGCCTCCTGCGCCTCCGCCACCTCCCAGCTGCTCCATGAGGTCGGCGCCGGCCAGACGTGAGACCGGACCGGACCGCACTGCACCGCACTGCACCTCCCCCCGGCCCCCAACCCCCATACAACTGTGCTACCTACTTCACCCCCAGCACCATGTGCATCTGGAAGTCATCTGCTGTGAAAAGAGACTTCATTAGGCATATGGTGCATCCGTATGAGAGGCAGACCAACAGACTTCATTAGGCATATGGTGCATCCGTATGACAGACAGACCAACAGACTTCATTAGGCATATGGTGCATCCGTATGACAGACAGACCAACAGACTTCATTAGGCATGTGTTGCATCTGTATGAGAGACAGACCAACAGACTTCATTAGGCATATGTTGCATCTGTATGAGAGACAGACCAACAGACTTCATTAGGCATATGTTGTGTCTACTGACAGACCAAATAGACTTCATTAGGCATATGGTGCATCCGTAT
>NC_085004.1:8008430-8053430 GCF_963854185.1 Sardina pilchardus
AGGATGCATATTGAATATTAAATGAAACATACATGTTTGTTTGTTTGTTTGTTTGTTTGTTCAATACAAGCTAAAATAAATTCCTCATCAGCTGATGGAGTCACTAAACACACACATACACATCTGTAGGATTTGTTGGGTTGTGTCTTGGGACTCCATGTCAGAACTGTACATTCCAAAGTGCTCACCTGTTTTAATCCTAAGCCCAGGATCTGATCTATTTATCTATCTCTCTGTCTATCTATCTATCTATCTATCTATCTATCAGTGCTACTGGAAAGTTTTCATACTCCTTCAGGTTGTCCATATCTTGTTATGTTTCAGACTCATCTTAAAATGGATTAAATTCATTTTTTTCTCTCATCAATCTGCACACAGGAGACCAACACTTCACCAACAAACAGGTGTTTGGAGTATTTTTTAAATTTATATAAAAAAACAAAATGAAATATTCAATTTACTTAAGTATTCAGACCTTTTGTTGCGATGCTTGATATTGAGCTCTGGTGCACCCTACTTTTATCAATGGTTCTTGAGATGCTTTTTATTACTTGATTGGAGTTCACCTATGCCTACTGTAAATGAATTCATTGGACGTTATTAGGAGAGACACATATCTCTTTATATAAGATCTCACAGATGGTGTATGTCAGAGTGAAAACCAAGCTACAAAGTCCAGAGAATTGCCCGTAGACCTACAGAGTTGTGTGAAGACAGATCTGGGGAAGGATACAAGAACATCTCTCCAGCATTGAAAGTGCCCAAGACATGGCAGCCTCTATCATTCTCAAATCGAAAAGTCTGGAACAACCAACAGTCTTCCTAGATCTGGCCGCTCAGCCAAGGTACAGTAAGTAATCCGGGATGAAGGGCCACTTTGAATGAGATCCAGAGTTCCTTTGAGAACTAAAGTAAAAAAGGACAACGCAACACTCCACCAATCAGGCCTTTATTGAAGTGCGGCCAGAGGAAGCCATTTTTTGCCGGGAGGTTTTCCTCAGACCCTGAGAAGTAGAATCAACTGGTCTGATGAAAAAAAAGACAATTCCCAACAGTGTGTGCAGAAGAAACCAGACTGTGAGCTGCACTGGTTGTCCCTCATCTTCTCAAAGGAACTCTGGATCTCATTCCAAGTGACCGATTGGGTCCTGTCCTGTCCTGTCCCGTCCTGTCTGACCAAGGTTAGTTTGGGAGCAGCCATGGCCGACTGGTTAGGGCTTCAGGCTTGTGAAAAACGTCAAAGGGTCTGGAAACATTCCAGTTGCACTGTAAAAGAGAAATAAAGTTGACTGCCTGAAGTTTTCATAGTCATTGATGATATGGAGTTGCATTTCAGGCAAAGGAACAAGGAGATTACCATTATCTCTACATTAAAGGCCCAAGTGTAGACTCATTCTATCAATCAAAAGGTGTTTTTATGAATGGCCATTTTCCAGGATGATAGGCATCTTGCCATAGAGCAAAGAACGTTAAAACCTTTTTTCAGGAAAGACATATCAAGTCAATGACGAGACCAGCAAACAGTCTTGATCTCTATCCAATTGAACATTTATAGTGGAAACTGAAGGAAATCGTGCATGACAAGGTTGAAAATGGATTGATGAAGAATACTGTTCTACTTGAGTGAAGTCTATGCCTCGGAGAAATCAAGCAGTAGTAAAAGTGAGAGGAGGTGCAACAAAGTAGATCAACTATTAATTATGATTTGTTAGGTTTGTGATTTATTTTTTATTTTTTTCCTCAGCATTGTGAGCATATTTCTTTTCCTCTTCATGATCTGAAAATTACATTTCCTTTAATTACTACAATTTGAGTTAATTTGATTTGAGATATGTTTCGCAAAGCTAGAATGTTCATCTGTGAAATTAAAATAGTTCAGAGATCTTTTTCTTTCTAAAAAAAAAAAAACACAGCTGAATAAATATCCTCCAATTGACAGACGCAGCAGTAATTCTGAACTAAGGTATCCTCCGCGCCATAGCTTGAACGTTATTCTCTTGCTGTGCGTGGCTGTGGTTAAAGGCATCTGCTGAATACAAATAGGCCTACATGTCAATTTAAAGGGGTCCTGCTGGGGTCAGTAAACCAGTGAGGTCACACCAGCTCCTTCAACAATGTGCCTTAAAGCAGCACTAAACAGTTTTTTTGTACCTTCAAATATTGTTTCCAAAATCATTTTAGTGGTTCATGAACTCGTAACAGGGTGAACGGCACTTCTGCATTCCCTCTGTTGGCTATACAGTAACTGCACTAAAGTTTACCAGACCAGGTAGTGGATTTGTAGTTTGATGGAATGAGACCTAAGAAACTACAAATCTGACTTGATTCGACGTCGCAATACAGCATACTTTCATAAAATCATGCAACATAGGCTACTCTATCTTGTCTGTGGACATCGTTATTTGATGGATACACAAATAGCGTGCTTGCAACAGAGTTAAAGTTAGTGTTGCTTTCAGGGAAGAAAGTTTAGGGCCAGGAAAGTCAAATATTGATGTGACATTAACCAGCAAAACTGTTAAGAACCCTGCCTAGTGTGTAGTTTCTGTATTTGTATGATGCCTTATTATTAAATTCCAAGGGGAACAGGTGGGGCTTGACAGAAAATGTTTGAGAACCACTAGATTTCAGAGAACGAGATGAATGGATCTATAGCTCCCCCTTGTGGCTGTGGGTTATAAATCTTTTAGGCCACGATCATGATCAGACGCCCATGGAATACATCTACTTTACTGTAAGCAGTTCATTTCTTGAGATTCACAAAAGTATTTCAAGGATCACAAAGAACTTGTAGTGCACATGACTCCTTAGACAGAGCATGGTGTCAGTTAGTCAAACATTCAGCACTTCCAGGGCAAATGTGACTGCTATACTTCAGACCAAGCAATGTTGTTTCCAATGTTTCCCTTTGTTAAAATACAATAATCATTACACATTTCAACTACTTATAGAATGAAAGATCTTAAATTTACAAACAAAGTGAAGTGGACTCATGGGGCCTCTTTACAATGTAGCCTACCTCTAACATGACTTCTTCAAATGATCCACTGCAGCATGCATATCTGAACATGTTTTACCAAACTGCAGTGCAGGCGCTTGAGACCTATTGGTGGCATGTTTCATAATTAGCTGAGTTACCTTCAAAAAACATTATGCTGTGTCTGGGTATTATAATGGTCAAACATCATGCAGAACTTTTGCCAATGAGAAAATTAAGTGTCAATGAAAGGACATCCTGCAGAAAAGGACTTTGTCTTCAGATATCATATCCATGCATGTGGCTGTTAAGGTACATAACACGTGAGCGTGGAGCTAGACCAATATGTATTGGGTCTCACCCAATAAAGCTGTCTGGAAAAAAATCTCAAAAATATAGGCCTTCTGGGGTGATATCAGGTAAAATGGGCCATTTAAGGTTTGGGGGTCCCAGCCCCGGAATTTAGAGCCAATGAATGCAAAGGATGTTAAGCTGTTGTCATAACTGTGCTTGACAAGTAACAGGTGATTTGATTGGTTTATGGTTGCTATGGTGGATAGGGCAATAATACAACCAGAAAACGTGTGGTAAGTAGCCTGGCATAGTGAATCTGACTAAACTATTATAAAGATGATAAATCAAAACATGCCCATAAAAAACTATGCATAATAGCTGTCTTGATGGCATCCATCAGAATTAATGTTGTTAGCTTGGTATATAAACATATTTTTTGGAAAAGTGATGTTTTTCTTAGCGGCCCAATTTAGGCTATCTAAAATCATTATCTTTATCATTTAGCTAAAATGGGCCATCCTCTGTGTCACTCACAAACACACATACACGTGTGTGTGTGTGTGTGTGTGTGTGTGTGTGTGTGTGTGTGTGTGTGTGTGTGTGTGTGTGTGCGCACTAGTGATATTAGTTTACACTTTTGAATAGGCTATATCAATTATCAATTTTGAATGTGAATTTTTGTAATTTGCACATTTGTTCTAAATGTGTACACACACACACACACACACACACACACACACACACACACACACACACACACACACACACACACACACACACACACACACACACACACACACCACTGGCATCAGTCAGGTTCCAAAATGGACTTTTTTAAAGTGCACATGGGTTGGCACCATAGACTGTAAAAAGGTTGGCACCCACAATGTGTTTTTTTTTTTTTTTTTAATGCCACATATGAATATGTTTGCAGTCTAAATGTTATGTGGCTGTATTAGCAATTGTATTTTAAAAAGTAAAATGGATGATAAATTACCATTTCCCTTTGCAATTTGACTGGCCCAGTTTACCTGAACTGCTGGCCCATTTTACCTGAAACTGCTCACGCGAAAAAAGTTGGTACAGCTTATGTTTCAAGAACTGTAGGGCCTAAATACTTAATAACATACTTTCAACACAAAATTATGAAAAACAGTCATTATTAATTATAAAAAAGTGGCACAATTTAGCTGACATCATTCTATTACTTTCAAGACATTTGTCTTCCACTGCTGCAGGTGGCGGTAAAGCCTACAATCAGTGCCAAGTGTCGAATCAAAGAGATTGTCAATTTCTCTGGTTGAATCGTGTGTAGCGCCTGATCGATAGAAGCCGTCCTACTTCTCGGTTGTAATACTGTGCCATTAAATGAACTTTAAGCAGTGTAAATTATGCGGGATTTCTGTTAAATGGCGGAAATTGTCATTTTCTTTCTGTTTTTGTATCAGAGTGTCGATTTCACCGCAGGAAATTACCAACTCTCAGAATCTGAAGGAACTGAAAACAAACACAACTCGTCCTTTCACTTTAATCTATTCAGCAAGAGATTCCAGCACACATACGCCAGTCTGGAAGAGTATACACAAGGCAGACTCAATTTCGAAGTAAGATGGACGCTTAAAATAATTATTCAGCCTTGATATTTGCATTTTACCAGAACCGAACAATCGAATGTCCCGACAAAGTTTAGGGACAGCTACTTCAATGCTCCATCCGTTTCCCGGATAGCACAACAGTTTAGAGATGTAGTGTTGATATCTAGAATTGCCTGCTCGTAGGCAAGTGTAGGCTATTAAGTCTGACTTTTTTTTCAGGTAGTAAGGCTAAATCAGGCTGACATCTCCATCCTTTCTCCCTCGCAGAACTCTCTCAATAGGCACACATTTCTGAACACGAAGCCTAAGGACGCCAGCAACAGCTCGGCCAAATATGGTGTGAATCAATTCTCGCATCTGTCTCCGCAGCAGTTCAGAGGTAACGGGCCTGTTGTCGTGCACCGTGCAGCATCCCTTGAATATATATTCCCCTCCACTTTTTACATCACATCAGGCTCCGACATCGACACTTGTGAAAGACATTTTCAAACTTTTTTTACATTCAGGTTAAATAAAGGTTATATAGCCTACTTTTCCTCCTCCTAGTAGGCCTACTACAACTACTGATATTGACAGCCCTCCATCTTGTTCTCTCACTCAACCTCTCCCTCTCTCCTCAAGATCTGTACTTGCGAGCCCAGGCTGAAGTGGTCCCTCCCTTTAACACCAGCAGTCTGAACCACAGCAGCCATGTGGCCAGAGAGCTGCCTGGCCGCTTCGACTGGCGTGACGAGGGGAAGGTGGGGCCGGTGCAGAACCAGGGAGCGGTAAGCCTCAACTCTCCCTGACCCCTGACCCCTGACCACTGATCCTGTCTGTGGTGGACGCCAGATTTGTAAGGGGTTATCCTTAAAATAAAGAATTGAATTGAATTGTAACACGTATGCCTCCACGATATTACTGTAGTGTTGTATAAAACACACACACTCCTGTCAAACTGGTTGTGCGTATTCAGGTTCAGGCGTTCCGTAAGACACTGCTGTGGCAATCATACTGAATCACATATGACATTAGTTGTACCCTGGAATGAGCATATGTAATGTCCTGTGTGCCCCTGCCTCTGTGTTGTCCAACTGCAGTGTGGGGGCTGTTGGGCCTTCAGCATTGTCGGGGCGACCGAGTCGGCCAGAGCCAAAGACAGCCATCCCCTTGAGGAGCTGAGTGTCCAGCAGGTCATCGACTGCTCGTACAAGGACCAGGGCTGTGATGGGGGCTCCCCAGTGCGAGCTCTCGCCTGGCTGAAGGAGGTACAGGTCCAATCATCTGTCCTTGTGTCGCACTTTAAGCAGAATGAGATTTCCTTTCAGGAGAACAGCAGCGCCACATACAATACATTGGATATAACAGTTCTTGATAAGTTCAGAAATAATGCTTAATTTAGGACTATGCAAGGAGAGGACAGCTCTCCCAGAGAGTTGTGCCCCTAATAATGGACCTGTCAGTGGGCCCGGTTTTGGCTGGTCCTCCTTGTCTGTGTGAACCATAATGTCACATTTGAGAGCCTTTAGTTTCAGTTACATTGAAGTCTGAAGCTGAACTGATAACAGCCTTTCTCTGTGTGTGTGTGTGTGTGTGTGTGTGTGTGTTTGTCTGTCTTCAAAGACCCAGGAGAAGCTGGTGAAGAAACCTGACTACCCTTATAAAGGAGAGTCTGGATTGTGCCATTTCTTTGCCCAGTCCCACAGCGGTGTGGCCGTGAACGGTTTCAAGGCGCAGGACTTCAGGTACAGTCCAGCAGCAATAGGGTGCAGTGCTATCAGACTGGAAGCTAAGAAATAGATGTGTCACAGTGATATATGTGTGTACGGCTTAGGTTTATGAATTCTTTCACTTTCTCTCTCTCTCTCTCTCTCTCTCTATCTCTTTCTCTCTCCCTCTCTCTCTGTGTGTGTGTGTGTGTGTGTGTGTGTGTGTGTTACTGACTGCAGTGTCCACACATAGAGAGAGAAGAGGGAGAGATGTTGAAACTCAAGGTCAGTCTGGTTGGGATGAGTGTGCACGAGTTGTACAGGACACTGAGGTGGGCGACTCACAGGGCACTGCCCCCAGACCTGCCCACTGTTTGTACAGACCAAAGGTTCTGGGCAGGAGTGAGCGTGTGTGTGTGCGTGTGTGTGTGTGTGTGTGTGTGTGTGTGGCTGTCTGTCTGTCTGTCTGTCTGTCTGTCTGTCTGTCTGTCTGTCTGTCTGTTTGTGTGTGGGGGTGGTGCTGTGGGCAAGCTACCCATCTCCCTGGCCTTCAGCTACGCAGTAACACATCTCAATGGGTGGAAGGTGCTGGTCTGAAAAGGTGTGTGTGTGTGTGTGTGTTTCAGTGATGCGGAGGAGTTGATGAAATGTGTGTGTGTGTGTGTGTGTGTGTGTGTGTCCATGATGAGGAGGAGCTGATGAAGTGTGTGTGTGTGTGTGTGTGTGTGTGTGTGTGTGTGTGTGTTTCCGTGATGAGGAGGAGCTGATGAAGTGTGTGTGTGTGTGTGTGTGTGTGTGTGTGTGTGTGTTTCCGTGTTTCTGTGATGAGGAGGAGCTGATGAAGTGTGTGTGTGTTTGTTTGTGTGTGTGTGTGTGTGTGTGTGTGTATTTCTGTGATGAGGAGGAGCTGATGAAGTGTGTGTGTGTGTGTGTGTGTGTGTGTGTGTGTGTGTTTCAGTGAAGAGGAGGAGCTGATGAAGCATTGGCTGGTGGACTATGGTCCTCTGGTGGTGACGGTAGATGCCATGAGCTGGCAGGACTACCTGGGCGGAGTCATCCAGCATCACTGCTCCAGCCGCAACGCCAACCATGCAGTACAGATCACTGGATACGACACCACAGGTACACACACACACACACACACACACACACACACACACACACACACACACACACAACCATGCAGTACAGATCACTGGATACGACACCACAGGTACACACACACACACACACACACACACACACACACACACACACACAACCATGCAGTACAGATCACTGGATACGACACCACAGGTACACACACACACACACACACACACACACACACACACACACACACAACCATGCAGTACAGATCACTGGATACGACACCACAGGTACACACACACACACACACACACACACACACACACACACACACACACACAACCATGCAGTACAGATCACTGGATACGACACCACAGGTACACACACACACACACACACACACACACACACACACACACACAACCATGCAGTACAGATCACTGGATACGACACCACAGGTACACACACACACACACACACACACACACACAACCATGCAGTACATATCACTGGATACGACACCACAGGTACACACACACACACACACACACACACACACACACACACAACCATGCAGTACAGATCACTGGATACGACACCACAGGTACACACACACGCGCACGCACACACACACACACACACAACCATGCAGTACAGATCACTGGATACGACACCACAGGTACACACACACACACACACACACACACACACACACACACACAACCATGCAGTACAGATCACTGGATACGACACCACAGGTACACACACACGCGCACGCACACACACACACAACCATGCAGTACAGATCACTGGATACGACACCACAGGTACACACACACACACACACACACACACACACACACACACACAACCATGCAGTACAGATCACTGGATACGACACCACAGGTACACACACACGCGCACGCACACACACACACAACAATGCAGTACAGATCACTGGATACGACACCACAGGTACACACACACACACACACACACACACACACACACACACACACACACACACACACACAACCATGCAGTACAGATCACTGGATACGACACCACAGGTACACACACACGCACACACACACACAACCATGCAGTACAGATCACTGGATACGACACCACAGGTACACACACACACACACACACACACACACACACACACACACAACCATGCAGTACAGATCACTGGATACGACACCACAGGTACACACACACGCGCACGCACACACACACACAACCATGCAGTACAGATCACTGGATACGACACCACAGGTACACACACACGCGCACGCACACACACACACAACCATGCAGTACAGATCACTGGATACGACACCACAGGTACACACACACACACACACACACACACACACACACACACACACACACACACACACACAACCATGCAGTACAGATCACTGGATACGACACCACAGGTACACACACACACACACACACACACACACACACACACAACCATGCAGTACAGATCACTGGATACGACACCACAGGTACACACACACGCGCACGCACACACACACACAACCATGCAGTACAGATCACTGGATACGACACCACAGGTACACACACACACACACACACACACACACACACACACAACCATGCAGTACAGATCACTGGATACGACACCTCAGGTACACACACACGCGCACGCACACACACACACAACAATGCAGTACAGATCACTGGATACGACACCACAGGTACACACACACACACACACACACACACACACACACACACACACACACACACACACACACACACACAACCATGCAGTACAGATCACTGGATACGACACCACAGGTACACACACACGCACACACACACACAACCATGCAGTACAGATCACTGGATACGACACCACAGGTACACACACACACACACACACACACACACACACACACACAACCATGCAGTACAGATCACTGGATACGACACCACAGGTACACACACACGCGCACGCACACACACACACAACCATGCAGTACAGATCACTGGATACGACACCACAGGTACACACACACGCGCACGCACACACACACACAACCATGCAGTACAGATCACTGGATACGACACCACAGGTACACACACACACACACACACACACACACACACACACACACACACACACACACACACACACACACACAACCATGCAGTACAGATCACTGGATACGACACCACAGGTACACACACACGCACACACACACACAACCATGCAGTACAGATCACTGGATACGACACCACAGGTACACACACACACACACACACACACACACACACACACAACCATGCAGTACAGATCACTGGATACGACACCACAGGTACACACACACGCGCACGCACACACACACACAACCATGCAGTACAGATCACTGGATACGACACCACAGGTACACACACACACACACACACACACACACACACACACACACACACACACACACACACACACACAACCATGCAGTACAGATCACTGGATACGACACCACAGGTACACACACACGCGCACGCACACACACACACAACCATGCAGTACAGATCACTGGATACGACACCACAGGTACACACACACACACACACACACACACACACACAACCATGCAGTACAGATCACTGGATACGACACCACAGGTACACACACACATACACACACACACACACACACACACACACAACCATGCAGTACAGATCACTGGATACGACACCACAGGTGCACACACACACACACACACACACACACATACACACAACCATGCAGTACAGATCACTGGATACGACACCACAGGTACACACACACACACACACACACAACCATGCAGTACAGATCACTGGATACGACACCACAGGTACACACACACACACACACACACACACACAACCACACACAGCCATGCAGTACAGATCACTGGATATGACATCATAGGTGTGCGCGCACACACACACACACACACACACACACACTCACACACACACACACACACACACACACACACTCACACACACACACACACACTTCAGGTGTAACATTTCTAAGAACACAGTTCTGCTAGATCCTAACTGGAGAGGCTACCCTTAGAACTAGACTTTTCTGTTAGCATTCACACACAGCATGAACCCTGAGATGACACACATTAGTAGCCCAGTTATTGCATGGCCATGAAGTAATGGACAACTTTGCTATTTAGTTAGTAGCTGCTGACGTTTATTGACAAACTACAAGCTCATGGTATTAAGAAGCATAAACAAAAAGCAGGCCTTCATGCTGGCCTTCATGCTCTGTGGTGTACTGATGCAGATGTAATGCACGGGCTCCTGAATGGAAATGCAGGTACGCATTCATCAACAGGTGCCATCAGTCATTCCTTGCGACGACAGGACTGAGGCACACCTGCACAGGACCACTCAAACACACATCAACGTGTGAAAGAGTGACATACAAAATGGCAACTTGCTCTAGTGCCAGACGTCTTTGCATGTTTGCCTCCCATAGACGAGCTGTGTGAGATGTGTTTTGTGCTCTGTGTGTCCCAGGCGATGTGCCGTACTGGATCGTGCGTAACTCCTGGGGCTCTTCCTGGGGCGTCGATGGCTATGTGCACATCCGGATCGGCGGCAACCTATGTGGTGAGTACGGCTGTCTTGTCCTCGGTGACCCAGAGGTCGACTCGGGGTCACCCACATGCTGCCAGCCTCACACATGTCAGAGGGGGCAACTCGGGGTCACCTACATACCGTATGTCTCTTTCTGTGAGTCAAGGCTGGATCAATCAATGCCCCACTTTACAGCTCCACGTATGATTATTTCAACATGTTGACTTTCCTACTACAAACACAGACATACACACACACACACACACACACACACACACACACACACACACACACACACACACACACACACACACACACACACACACACACACACACAGCACAAACACACGCACACAGAGAGTGGATAGACGCCTTCCGATTCCAGGAGGTCTGTTAAATCTGTATAATGTTTGCTTACTGCAACGGCATTTCATTTACAGTGAAAGCCAGCTAGTAAGATGTTGCCACGCAACACCTGAAACTTTTGGGTTATATCTGTGTGGCAAACTATTGATTTGGTCAGTGGAAGTCATGAAATGTAGCTAAATCATTTCTAAGGCCTCCGCTGCATATTGGGGTTCTGTTCGCCCTGTCAGGGCTTCATTTCCTGCTGGACAAAACCTTCCTTACATAACACTGTCCCTTCATACAGTTGATGTGTCTGTTGTTAGACACACGTTATTAATCTGCATTGATATGGCCCTTTCTGTGTGTGAGTGACTCCTCTGCTCTCTGTGTTGTTTCTCAGGTATTGCGGACACAGTGGCGGCAGTGTTTGTGTGAGAGGTTGTGTGTGTAAGATAGTGGACCATCAAACCGTGTGAGTGAGGTTGTGTGTGTAAGATAGTGGACCATCAAACCGTGTGAGAGAGGTTGTGTGTGTAAGATAGTGGACCATCAAACCGTGTGTGTGTTTGTGTGAGAGGTTGTGCGTGTAAGATAGTGGACCATCAAACCGTGTGTGTGTGTGTGTGAGAGAGGTTGTTTGTGTAAGAAAATGGACCATCAAACTGGGCACTTCATCAAAGGGACCAAATGTCACTGTACTCCACCTGGTACTTTGAATACACTTGAAGTTAATTTTTGACATATTTGATCAGCATGTTAATAGGGAACAGCACCAGCATGTGATAAAGGGAGGTCTACAGGATATGTCTCTGTGTTAGTATGTCTTAATAAAGACAGTGTAGAGATGATACATAATTACTTAGATAATATCAGAAATTACAGAATAGTTTTGTAATACAGTTTTATTTTTGTACTTTAACAACATTTTGACAGGTGAGACTGTTCCCTTTTGTATTTGTATTTTTTTTTTATATATATATATATATATATATTAAATCCCAGATAATCTCAGAACAATAAAATGTCAGATCTAACATTGCACTCTGGACCTCTTCAATACATTCACCACAAGACACAGAAGAGTTCAAAGTCATGATATTTTAATGAAGACACAACAGCAATATATATTTCTTACAAAAAGCACCTACTGATCATGACGGAGCAAATCAGCACGCACGTCACTATTGATAATCACATTTCTATGAACAGGCATTTGATAATTTCATCATATCAACACTATGTACATGCTCTGATGAAGGCTTTGCAGAAGAAATGTTAAACGGCCCAAAATAAACTGGTGAAATATAGGTTAGTTCTCTGAAGTATGTTTTGTTACCCCATTATCTTTGGATATTTAGTTTGGACTATTATGTACATACATCACTTTGCTGAAGTATTCAGTGCAAGCAGTTTTAAATGATTAGGCCGCGCAGCGAGCAGCATCAACGTATGTGAAGAGCATCGTTATGGTGACCTGTTGCAGCATCGTTATGGTGACCTGTTGCAGCATAGTTATGGTGACCCGTTGCAGCATCGTAATGGTGACCCGTTGCAGCATCGTTATGGTGACCTGTTGCAGCATCGTTATGGTGACCTGTTGCAGCATAGTTATGGTGACCTGTTGCAGCATAGTTATGGTGACCCATTGCAGCATCGTAATGGTGACCCGTTGCAGCATCGTTATGGTGACCCGTTGCAGCATCGTTATGGTGGCCTGCTGCAGCATCGTTATGGTGGCCTGCTGCAGCATCGTTATGGTGGCCTGCTGCAGCATCGTTATGGTGACCTGTTGCAGCATCGTTATTGTGGCCTGCTGCAGCATCGTTATGGTGACCTGCTGCAGCATCGTTATGGTGGCCTGCTGCAGCATCGTTATGGTGGCCTGCTGCTTGATCTACAAACTATTGTTCAGCATACTCTACATGTTATACTCTTTCACTTTTATACAGTGCATGTTATGATACTCTCCCCCTGCCTCTTACCACCCTCCACCCTTTACCTCCCCCCCATTCTCCTTTTACCTGCCCCCTCTTGGCTCTTTATCTTTGACCTTCACCCATAATCATCTCTCTTGTCTGATTCATCCCTCTCTCTCTTTCTTTCTGTTTCTCTCTCTCCCTGTCTTCACTGCACTCTGTCCTCTTGCCTCCTGCATTGGCGCGCTGTCTCTAGTCGGAGTCGTCGCTGTTGCTGCTGCAGTAGGAGCTGTCGCAGCAGGTGTCGGCGGTGAAGAGGAAGGTGTGCTCCGTGGGGTTGAGCTTGGGCACCCAGTGGCGCGGCACCAGGAAGGTGGCCAGGTTGAACAGGTCCACAAACACCTTGTACCGGTCACTGATGAGAGCAACACAACAACACACAGCTCTTTTAAATCCTCATCCTGCCAGGGGCTGGGTCTAGTTGTGTTAGTAATGTATTAGGTCAGGATCAGAGGAGGACCTTTTCTCACACACTTTGCATATTTTTTGTGGGATTGTCACCATACACATAAGAATATTTTCAGTCGGATATGTTTAGCAAATTAAGATATGGGATATGGTTAGACAGTTGGGATGCAGGATATGATTAGCCAATTGGGATGAAACATTTATTATTTATGTTTTATTGTCTGGGGGAAGTGTGCCTGGCATAAGTGATGGCGATATGGTGGGTGTGCCTGGCATACGTGATAGGGGAACTGTGACTGGCATAAGTGATGGCTCAGCTCTATGATGGGTAGTGTATGCAGGACGGGCATTTGGACGAGGTAGAACTCACCTAACGGTGGAACGCAGGTAGTGGTACCCTGAAGAGCCACCTGTTCCAGCCTTGCTGCCAATCATCCGGTGGACCATGCACACATGGTTGTCTAGGAGACGGAAGTATTCAGTCACTCAGTTTGTTTGTGATGCATAGTTACGTGAAATCGAGTAGAGATGGAACCATTTCAGACTGTATGGACAGGTCCTCTCACTACAATGGCACCTGTTCAACTGAGGTGAGACACCTACATCTCCACTTGGTCATGAGGGTGTCAATGTCCATCAGCGACGTCAGCAGCTGGAAGGGCACCTGGAAACGAGGCTCCTCTCTGAGAGGACACAACAGGTGAGCGGTGAACAGGTGAAGTGAGGCAACACATTACACGAGAGATGATGAGGAGTGTGTGGGAGATGAGTTGGCAGGTGAAGAGAGAAGAGAAACACCTCACCTGTAGAAGTAGATCATCAGAGCTCCCTGCAAAGCTTTATATGACAGCCGTCTCTCACCTGTAGAAAAAGCATGGCTATTAGATCTAGATGTTTATTTGTAAGTACAAGTACACTCTTTTGATCCTGTGAGGGAAATGTGGTCTCTGCATTTATCCGAGCCTGTGAATTAGTGAACACACACAACACACAGTGAGGTTAAGCACACACTAACCTGGAGCAGTCAGCGACGCTCGGGGAGCAGTGAGGGGTTAGGTGCCTTGCTAAAGTGTGTGCGTGTGTGTGTGTGTGTGTGTATGTATAAGGGGTTAGGTGCCTTGCTAAAGTGTGTGTGTGAGTGTGTGTATAAGGGGTTAAGTGCCTTGTTCAAGGCTGTGGATGTGGGCATGGGAGATCAGTGCTCAACCACTCCCCCCAGGCATGGACTGGCCATAGGGCATACCGGGCAATGCCAGCCATTGGGCTAGTCCAATTACATCTCAGGCCCCTCCCTGTCTCCCTCCCGGCCTCATATCCCTCTTGACTGGAGTTCGACCGGAGTATGAGACCGTCCGTATATGAAAATGTACAAAGACAAACCACAAAAGCGCAAGGGGGGCGCAGAGAAGTTGCGAGATAAAAGGCAAAAGCCTACAAGTGGATGCAGCAAAAATGTGCTAAAATTACAGAAATGTTTGCCACCACAAGTTCACACAAGGCCGTCGACATAGCAGCAGTGCAGAAGCAGCACCGAGTGCACAGGCTTCAGAGAGGCACATGCGAGTGTGCAACAGAGTAGTTACACAGAGGAAGGACTAGCTATTCAAATTGATTCGGAGGAGGAGGAAGAGGTGAGAGACGTGACCCAGCAGGGACAGATTGAGGAGGAGGTCAGAATAGCTATGTGAGCCAGGTAAGAAGTAGCCGAAATGTTGGCTGAACTTTTTGGGCGCACAACGAACAATTACAAGTTTGAATTCTGTGACTGCTGCTTCCCCTGGCTTCTTTTAGATGTAACCTGCCTACTATGTAGGATTAGGCACCCAGTTAAGCAAAACAAAGTTTTATAGTGTGAGCGCGTCTTTTTGTGTGGTTTCTGTGTAGGCCTACCCCTCTCGCATGCATTTGAATTGCGATACCCATCAAATTAACGAGTTGTCGGCTCGCCATCAACCTTCTGAAATCTTAAGACAGTCACGATTGGTCGAAATTGTTGTCAATTTTGACGCAGTACAACAAGCAAACTATCAAATTTCTTTGCGCAGACAAGCAGACACCCATACACACAGACATGCAGTCAGACGCATGGAATGAAACAGGAATGGTGATAGCCCATGGAATTAACAATGAAAATGTTTTGGGATGTGTAGCCTATACATCTTCACTAAATAGTATCAAGGTGAATTGTTGGCTAAAACTGTGCAAATGCTCAACATAAATTATAGCAGGTTTTATTTAGTGAAGCATTTAATAGCATATGATATTTTGTGCACAACCTCATCCTTGCTGGTTTACTCTAGTGGGTGCGTGGTTGTGTGTGTGTGTGTGTGTGTGTGTGTGTGTGTGTGTGAGAGAGAGAGAGAGAGAGAGAGAGAGAGAGAGAGAGAGAGAGAGAGAGAGAGAGAGAGAGAGAGAGAGAGAGAGAGAGAGAGAGAGAGAGAGAGAGAGAGAGAGAGAGAGAGAGAGAGAGAGAGAGAGAGAGAGAGAGAGTATAATAATAATTAATATTTTTTTTAGCAAGGGTAGGCTAGTCTACTCGCTTCCATGCAGGCTACTGCGGTTTACTTAAATATGTTTTACAAGCAAAACAGTGTGCACATATGTTTTATCGTGTAAATTATCATGGTGGGCCACTATGGCCAAAAATGCCCGGGCCGTTTTTTGGTCCCAGTCCAGCCCTGACTCCCCCTGCCCACATTTTTCCTAGTGGTCAGGGATCAAACCGGCTACCCTTTGGTTACCAGAACCGAGGCCCTAACCAGTAGCCCATGTCTTCCCCATTGGATAACGGAGAAGAAAGCATGGATTTTGACTCTAGATGTCCTTTTTAGGATTGTCAGGGGTGTGGAATGTTTGTATGGTGCCAGGGTTACAGCACATTTAAACAAACAAACCACAAATTACAGCAGAGATTCAATTTGATTTAAAGTGTACTGGATTGATTGCATATGTCCACAAGACATCGGGCGATGTTCAACTCTTACGGTGCAAATAGCTAAACTGTCACAGGCCTGGTGCATGTATTTGCATGTCCTTGGAACTGTGTGTGTGTGTGTGTGTGAGAGAGAGAGAGAGAGAGAGAGAGAGAGAGAGAGAGTGTGTGTGTATGGGTGTGTGTGTAATCATCCTCACCTTTACTCACGAGGTGGTCATGTCGTTTCACATCAAACAGGGACTCCAGCACTTCCCTCTGCTTGTTGAACTCGGCTATCTGGTCATCCTTGTCCTCCGACGCCGGCTTCATCTGTCCAACCATGAATGAATGAATGAATTAATTAATGAATGAATGAATATGCTAAATGTTCCTGCAGATTACTGCTATCAGTATCAGTATGAATGGAGTCCATTGTTTCCAAAGATGTCTGTGCAGAGCTGGGGAGTATTCCAAATACACGGATTTGTGACAAACTTGGATAAGTTCACTCATAGAAAATGGTAAACCTCCTACAACAAGAGCCCAATGACATTGTTTTGTTAGGAGAATGAAGCCATACCAGCCCGCTCTTCTATTAGGAGGTCTACTGCTTACACTGCGCTAACTAGCAGGTGTGTCACTAAACCGCGTACTTGTAATACCCCACGGCATATGAGCCATGAGGTGATAACGATGACACACCTCTAGTTTCTCCCTCTGGCTCCTGAGCCCAATAGCGATGTTGGCCTCCAGCTTTCCCCAGAAGTTGAAGCCGTTCTCCTCCAGACCGGGGGTGCGTTCTAGCCATTGCTGCGGCACACAGACAGGGAATGTGTTGATAGACCATAATAATCATAATATAGCACTGGAAGATGCTAAATAAAGATGAGGAAACAATATTAACACAGGCTACTGTATGACTTTTTGCTATGGAAAATGTATGTTGCCGTGGTACATTTAACCTCACTAGCATATGAACGGTCAGGTGTTCTAGAAACTGCAGGTGATGTGTTTGGTGTTCAGGTGATATGTGTGTGTGTTGGTGATGTCCTGATTTTTACCTGTGGGGTGTCCTACGAAGCAAGTTAGACAAATCTAGGTTATCTAGACATATCGAGGCTGCACAAAGCCTCAACTCGGGTATTAAGTTATGTGATCCTACGACAGCAGGTATGTGATAAATTTGTCAAACTAGGCTTTCAGCTCAGATATGTGCGCGTTCTCGTGGTTGGGGTGATTTTGACCAATCGGGAAACGTGGAGACGCACAAGACAGCCTAGGTTTAAAAACGATTACTTCCGCATTCATGAGCGGTAGCGAAATCTAGGGTGGTCTTTTTTAGTGTCTAACCTATAACATCAAAAAGTCGATGGTCATCAGATATTGTATGGCATGCATGTCCATAGTAGTGACATATTTGCACGCACAACATAGTTAAAAGCGCCTTCGAGATTCAAAATGTTTGCAAAGGCGGGGCCGAACCTGTTCAAAGTATGACAAATTAGCACACGTGAGATAACTTCGTTGTTCAAGATAATGGATTGGTTAGAATTGGTCAGAGGGCGGTGATATTTCACGATTTGAGCTATAACTAAGCACATAACCCGCTCCCGAGCAGGTTTGGTTGCGAGCATAAGATACCATGGTGATACAGAGACGCTAAAACAAATCCACTTTCGTATGACAGCATACCCTGGTTTTGAGCGCAACATACCTCGCTAAGCCACTAATCGAGCTTCGTAGGACACCCCACTGAACCATCTGCAGTAGTGTGGGTTTCTCCATGTGAGATGTGAGGTGTGTGTGTGTGTGTGTGTGTGTGTGTGTGTGTGTGTGTGTGTGTGTGTGTGTGTGTGTGTGTGTGTGTGTGTGTGTGTGTGTGTGTGTGTGTGTGTGTGTGTGTGTGTGTGTGTGTGTGTTTACCTCCACTAGCTGCAGTAGTGTGGGTTCCTCCTCAGAGCTGAGCAGCACTTGGCTTTCCTCCCCACGGAAGTTGTCCCGGTAGTGGCGCCGGTTGTAAGGAACCCGCTGGTTATCCGGAACCCCAATCTTGTTCTCCAGGAGACGGAACTGCAAGCTCTGGAAGCCAGAGGCTGGGGACAAGTACTCCCTGGTTTAGCACACACACACACACACACACACACACACACACACAACCATACATAGAAACAATCCAATATAAGTACGTGCACCTAAATGTATGTTAGTATATTCAAATAATTTACATGGCAAACAAGCACATAAATAATGAAATGTTAAACATCTGCTGACCTGAAGTCAAAGAAGTCCAAAGCTGTCATGGTCTCCAGAACAGCGAACTGGTCGACCAGGAGTCTGAAGATCATGACGATCCTGTGGGCACGGGTGGTCACCTTTAACATGTTCCGCTCATCCCGCACCTGGGGTCAGGGGTCAACACATGCATTAGGACACCAGGGGTCAACACATGCATTAGGACACCTGGGGTCAACACATGCATTAGGACACCTGGGGTCAACACATGCGACCCCGACAGAAACATCCAATCTTTCAACTCAGAGGAATGACTGTTCAAAGTCCACAGCATATAAAACAGAATTTGTTAAATGTTGAGGATTATTTTGAAATGTGCATTCTTTAAAAAAAAAGAAATCATGCTTCTTGCTTTGAGGCAGTAGTGATTCTCAAGGCCATTTGTATATGAATATTGGCCCAATGTAGCTACCCCAATGCACACACACACACACACACACACACACACACACACACACACACACACACACACACACACACACACACACACACACACACACACACACACACACACACACACACACACACACACACACACACACACACACACACACACACACACACTTTAAAGAGACTTACATGGCCGCTAATGAAGATATCCCTCACTGAGTCCAGCTCCCACAAGATCTGCTTAAACCACAGCTCATATGCTGCACACAGGATGGAGAAAGTACGCAGTTAGCTATGACCCTTAAACATGACGACCCCTTAAACATAATGACCCCTTAGACATAATGATGACCCTTAAAAATGTTGATTCAAAAACATGATGACCCCTTAAACATAATAACCCTTCACCTCAAATGTGTTAGTTACAGTAACAGATGACTAAATGCGATGGAAAAGATACAAGTCTCTCTAATATGCTTCCAGAGAATATCATTACAAAAAAGATGGAGGACCAGAATGGTCGCTGATGGAGAACTGAGTGTGTTGGTGTTTACCTTGGTGTGTGACAATGAACAGATGCTCATCGTGAATCTTGTCGCCTTTCAGCTCACTCTGGAGAGTCTGGGCAGTGACGATCTTATCCAGCTGGACACAGAACAGCCGCTCACCATTAGTTTTATATGAGGACTTCAGCTTTGCTGTCATTACAATTCCAAAAAAGGCAATAGAGGCTTTGACATCATCAAGACAGTCTAGAAGAGGTTTTAAGGAGTCTTGACCTTTCAGGGGAAGGTGCATTTGGGTGCCATCTGCATAGCAGTGGAATGAGATGCCATATTTTCTAAGGGTGGCGCCTACCGGCCTAAAGGGGGCATATAGAGGGCAAAGAGGATGGGCACAAGAATGGGTCCTTGGGGGACACCACAGGATAGAGGTGCTGAGGAGGAAAGTTGCCTATGCTGACAAACGTGCACACACACACACACACACACACACACACACACACACACACACACACACACACACACACACACACATCTACATTAATTACCACAAGACATGCTAATGACCTGTACATGCTTGAATGGCAGAGCCCCCACCTACAGTATCTCTCAGATTTACAAACTCCCCCCTCAGAGCTTCTGACCTGTTTGTGCTGACTGTACCCAAAACCAAATACAAATGTAGAGACCATGCTTTTGCTGCTGCTGCCCCTGCTCTGGAGTAAGCTTCCCTTCTACAGTATGTTAGACCAAAGATCCTTCATTACTGACAAGATAGAGCAACATAATGCATCTCTATGGAAGCAACATTTGAACAGTTCCTGTCTGCTTAAAGAGGTGTGTCTCAAAGACGTCATAGTGGGATATCGATCTCTGTCAGATTGGCAAGCAGTTCAATTAAAATGTAACGTCACTTTCTAGGTCTGCTTAAAGGGGAATTTTGCCCCCCTCCCCTTTGAGAAAACAGAACGCGGAAATGGTTGAACGTTTACGTCTCTCGCTCTGCTTTAACCCTCTCTGGCTAGACTGTTACGGACATTTGTGTGTGTGTGTGTGTGTGTGTGTGTGTGTGTGTATGTGTGTGTGTGTGTGTGTGTGTGTGTGTGTGTGTGTGTGTGTGTGTGTGTGTGTGTGTGTGTGTGTCTGTGTTTGTTTGTGTGTGTGTGCACTGTACAGGTGTGTATACGTGTGTATACGTGTGTGTGTGTGTGTGTATGTGTGTGTGTGCGTGTGTGCGTGTGTATGTGTGTGTGAGAGAGACTGTGTGTGTTTGTGTGTGTGTGTGTGTGTGCATGTACTGTACAAGTGTGTGTACATGTGTGTGTGTGTGTGTGTGTGTGTGTGAGTGTGTGTGTACCTGCAGGTAGTCTCCGTAGATGATCCCTCCTCTGCTGGCCTTGTTGATCCCATCCTGAGAGTCGTCCCTCTCCCCCTCCTCCTGTTGCTGCTGGCGGCTCTGAAACAGACTGAAGGGACGTACAGCACACACACATGCACGCACGCACACACACACACACACACACAAACACACACACACACACATGCACATGTACACACACACACACACACACACACACATAGATGCACATGGACATACACATGCAAACGCACACACACAAGCAAATGTTCAAGCGAGAGCACATACACACACACACACACACAGCTCTGTCAGTGAGTGTGTACTGTAGGTGTCTGTAACGACAAACAGATAGGAGTACAGTAGTCTTCAGCGGTGGTCAGAGTCTTCATAGTACTCACACATCTCTCTTCTGGAAGTATGGACATCCACTCATGGCTCTGCCAGACGATACACACAATAGCACACAATGCTCTCTCTCTCTCCCTCTCCCTCTCGCTCTCTCTCCGTATTCACCCTCTCTTACACTTACTCACACTGTCTATCACTCTCTCTCCTTTTCCTTCTGCTTCTCTCTCTCTTTCTCTCACTCTCACATGTATCCCCCTCTCTCTTAGTCTCTGGCTCTATCTCCTACTCTCTCTATCTCTCTATTTCTCACAGAAGGAACTCTTGCCCCTTATCCTCGAGTGGTCAGACTTATGGGAGACCGGCAGCCTCTGTGCACACATGTCTTTATAGGCTTCCCCTTGCCTGACCACCATCCAATCATATCATGTCATCACTGTCCACGTCCTTATTGGCCGCTGCTCTGCCTGTGATGCGTACAAACACACTATTTGTCCGTCTCCACCTGCGATGGCTGGAGCTTGTGAAGCCAAGCCAAGAGCGTCAGCTTTGCCAATGACTCACATCACAACAGCTACAATATCTACATTTCAAACACATTTCAAAGCAGGGTTTCAACAATGTGGCTTGCGTCATCTACATTCATTACATTTTGATGAGCCACATACAATGCATTTATCAAAATATATTTGAAAAAACGTGACGTGATACTTTGAAGAACCTTTGCCTCATTAAGCCAAAGATCAATAATGTCCCAACAGGGGCGCTCCTGGAAGTTTATATAATACCTGGCTGCAGAAATTATTTATTGATCCAAATGACCCCGCGGACAAAAACAAAGTGACCAAACAGCTAAACTGTGTGTAATCTGAAGGTAAAAATCACTCATACAATCTGGGATGAACCTATCACACTCCAGTAATTACAATCATTTGGTCTCAATCCGTCCAGACATTGTTTGGAGGTTTGGAGAGGACAGTACGCAGGCGGGTATCTGAAATGAACCGATAATATCAAAATTCTAGTCTGTCCTTGGGAATGCGGACTGATCAGAACAGGTCATGTTCATATGTCGTTGAAGTTGAACACACAGTGCAATCATGAAACTATAGAGCGCAGGAGGTGCCATTGCAATACATACTGTATTAGTGTATCGAGAGAATGTGCGCTCATTTTACTAAATCGTGCACTAATATTACTCAATTGTGGTCAAATTCTACTATATTGTGTGCACATTTGACTAAATTGTGTGCACGTTTTGCAACAATTAAACCGAGAGCACTATTTAGTAAAACGTGCACACAATCTAGTAAAATGAGCACACAATTAAGCAAAATGAGTACACATTTTCTGGATATATATCCCCTCCAGGTTTCCATATGCCCAAGTATCCGTCATCACAAAATGTTCCCTCAAATTTACTCTGAACTGGATTGTTCCATCATGAAGTTCAAATGAACAACATACAGTGCCTATAGAAAGTCATCATACCCCTTTGAAATAGCTACTTTTTTTTGTCTTACTGCCTGAAATCAAAACCTATTTTAAAAAATATATTTTTTTAAATACAGTTTTATTTACAAATTTAGCTGTACAACATCAAAATAATGGGGGGAAAGGCAACAGTTCTGAAAAATAATAAAAAATTAAAAACTCAAATAGGTTAGGATAGAAGGATAGAAGGATGCTGGCAAGTACACCCAAATTTGGAGGAAAACCTGCATCCCTCTGCTGAAGATGGGCAGGTAATTCGCCTTCAAAAATGACAATGATCCTAAACATACTGCCAAAAGAACAAAGCTGTGGCTTAAGGATAGGAATTGTGAATGTCCTTGAGTGGCCAAGTCAGAGCCCTGACTTGAATCCTAAAATCTGTGGAACTATTTGAAGAGAGTAGTCCATCACCGTTTCCAACAGAATTTGACTGAATTTAAACAATTCTGCAAGGAAGATTGGTAAAATATTCCCCAATCTAGGTGTTTAATGCTAATAGACACATGTGCAAACAGATTGATGGCTGTCATGAAAGGAAGCTCTACAAAGTATTAAATCAGGGGTATGATGACTTTTCCAACCCTGTTATTCATTTTTTTTTTAAATTAATTTTCAGAACTGTTGTCTTGTTTTTCATTATCTTGATGTTGTACAGCTACATTTGTACATAAAAGTAACTATTTCAAAGGGGTATGATGACTTTCTATAGGCGCTGTATATGCTCTACTACGGCAATGCAATAAGCCTACTGCAACCTGTTCTTACAGTATGTGGCCTCACAAATCTCAATGTGTATTGAGATTTTCACACAATGTGCAATACAGACAAACTCCACATATTTCACATGAGCTGAGACTGAAGGGCCTTTCTCTACTGTCTGAGAGTGCAGCTCGACTGCTGTGCCGTGGATCAATATGAAGGTATTTGTTCATTGGTTAATATTTACAGGTGAGTGCAGACAGGTTGATGTGTAGAGTGTGGGGCATATCAGTGCTTGAAGTGGGCCGGAACGCAGCGGAACGCAGTTCCGGAACTTCTGTATTTTCGTCTTTTGGGTTCCGCCACTTTTTGCTGCGTTCCGGTACTTACTGAAACTGATCCGACACAGCGACAGTGACCCGAGAATTGACAATATCACAAGACCGATGAAAGACTACATTACCCACGAGCTACGACAGTGCCCTATCCCTACTGTTTCTCAATCTATGGGTCGCGGCCCGGTAGCCTACCTGTGAGAAGATTACCATCGGACCGCCGGCCGACCCTCTCTGCCTTCTTCGAGAGACGCACCATTCGGCCGCGGCCGCACCCATTCTTCTCGGTCATATTGCTGCGCGAAGAATTTCTCGCACAGAAATAACAGGCATATCATATGAAACTGCAGAACCTGACCTTTCCAATGGCGTTAGCCGCTAGTTTCTATGATGAACGGTTCGCGAGATAATTAGCGTTGAAAATTACAGTTACATACAAAAATGAATGTCACATTCAGTACTGCGTCATACCCATTCTTCTCTGTGAAATATTTCACGATTTCGTAACTGCCCCATGGCAAACTACATATCAAAATAAACAGGAGATCCTACTGATTCCAATTTCAGGACCCAAAATAGCAATAGAAAGAACACTTTACAGTCACTTTACTCTCTTGTTCTGACTTTTGATCTTGAATCTCTGTTCTTGGCCAGTTGTTAATATTGTTAATTAAATCAATGTAACAAGTAGGCTATGCCTATTTCACAGTTTTCTTCAACTGGGCCTTTAGCCCAAAGGTTTCTTTAAGGTTCTAGGGCCTTTAGCCCAGTCTGTTAGGCCTAAGTAGGCTATCACACTGGTCTGGTTCATGTTGTTTTAATGTTTTTTCAGTATTCCATTTGTGAATTAGAAAAAAGTAGCCTAGGCCTATAGGTTATTGCTTGAAAGAATGATTAAATTCAAATAGTTTTTGAACCAACACATCCTAAAAACGGATTTTTTTTTTCACCGCACAAATGTCAAATGTCGGAAAATTAGAGTTCCTGCACTTATTTTTTCCCACTTCAAGCACTGGGCATATGTACTGTATATGTGAGGTATATACAGTAGGCAGTGTACTGTAGGTGAGGCATTCCGTGACATGAGCGCTGGATCACACATGTTGGTGTGTACTGAGAGTAAACACAAACAGCAAACACCATAATGTCCTAGCCTGGCACGCCCTCCCAGTGACGCAACGCCTTCAGGCTTTTGCTGCTGGTCTGGTCAACTGCTCATTGAGAAGGATTTCTGAGTTCCCGAAATCTGCGGAACTGCCCCCTTTGGTCGAGAACCAATCAACTTTGAGCAGCTCCAACGGCTCTGGGTAGAGGCGTGTTCAAGGCAGAGGAAAGAGTGTTGTTATTGGTTTAAACTCGGCAATCCGCTTTCTGACATCTACCAGTAGCAAATCGAGGCACTTAAAGGAGGCGGGTCAACCAGCGCTGGCAAGAAACCGTGTTAGCACAGGCTGTTGGTCAGACTAAAGTCTCGCAGAGCCTTTGAAAGTCGATGGTAATCAGGCTAATAATGTCCATGGAACGCTGATTCTCAGAGGCACGGTGACTGTACAGTTCACTCCAGGTCACTAGGATCAATAGCCTACTGTGGTCAGGAATGACCAGCAATGTTCGGTCAGGTTGATATTGTCAAGGGGACTTTTTTTTCCAAATGTTCACAATTTCTGTATATATACAGAAATTGTGAAAATTTGGAAAAAAGTCCCCTTGACAATATCAACCTATATTTATTTATACATATATATATACTGTATTAATACAGTGAGAGTAAGTATTTGACCCCAAGCTAAAGTTGACTAAAAAGAGGAATATAAAATCATCTTTTGACAATTGATCTTAATGCCTTAATTTAAAAATCCAACCGCTTAGGACACCAATTTTCTTTGTGAGTGAATGATGTATCGTAAATAGATAAATGTTATTCCTTAAATACAGGGGGCATAAGTATTTGAGCCCTATGTTAAATTCCCATAGGAGCAGGAGGAGTTTCCTTGGCCTCTGGAATTACAATAGCCTCACATCATCACATACCCTTCACCATACCTAGAGATTGGCCTGTTTGATGCTCATTGAATTTAATGCATAATCACTCAGGTGTGCTCTACAGTATTCTTTAGAGTCAAAGTGTATGTACTTGCATGCAGTCATTTTTATTGGTCTGCATATTTGACTTGTTTCATTGATTTTATTGTTGGTTGATTAATGTTACTATGGTGAGAAATAATTTAAGCATTGAAACTGATACTTGAAATGTTGAGTCTGCAACATCAGTTGTGCAGTGCTGGGTAAGTTTATAGTAGGCCTATTTGTGGACTATACATTCTCCTTATACTGTATCTCAAAATCATGAAGAATGCTGTGAGTGGCCCCAGCCGTGGCGCGACTGGCTGGGGCACCTGTAGAGTTCTCAACGGGCCTGAAAATTACAACCCGACCCGACCCGGCCCGTGGCTTTCAAAGCACGAGCCCGATGTAACCCGACACATAAATATGAATTATCTACCCGAACCCGGCCCGCGGCCCGACGCCAGCGGTCGAGTTTTCCCATGTTATCCTATGGAGACGGACGGTCGTTAAGGGCACAATTAGGCTATGTATGTAGCCTACACTGGCCTACCTAACCCACGAACCTAATGAAACGATATTTTCCACAATAGAAACACGATATAAATGGGAAAACTTACTGTTCTTGCTATAAAAAAGCAGAATCATCCACAGAGCATGATATTTCAATAACCGCTTATACACGCTCACTATGATGGCAATGAGGGTTCGACTCCCGCCCCGTGGTCCCCTCCAGATCCCACCCCTACTCTCTCTCCCACTCACTTCCTGTCGTTCTCTCTACTGTCCTTTTTTTTCTCCTTTTTTAAAAAAAAAAATATGTTTTTTATTTATCACAGCAGTGTGAAACTGGCTGCAACAGTGTCTGATCATTGAGGACTGTGTTCTGAAAACTAATAGCATTTTCACAAATAGTGTATACTGTATGTTTTGACTGAAGTGTGTATGTTTTGACTGAAGTGTGTCATTTTGCAAACAATCTAGGAATTATGCAAAGTGTGCTGTTTGGATTTTATTTTGAAAAAAAAAGAACCCAGCTTTTTAAATTGCGTGCAAACAATTGAAAAAAAAATCTGTGGCTCAATGTTTCATGATTTTTTGGCTTCTCACGCAAGTCTCCTTATAAGTCCATGCATTTGATAAAAAATATGCACACCTGAGAGAGAGAGAGAGAGAGAGAGAGAGAGAGACTCCCTTGTATGTCCAACAGAGGGCGCCAGAACTGACGTTACCAAATGAGAAAGTGGCCATGAGCCACTCTGCCTCTCACTCCAGTGGCCACTCTGTCCACTCTCTCGAGTGGAGAGCTCAGCTAATCCATGAGAGGGTGTGCATGTCATGAATAGGGAAACCGTGCGACACCAACCAGCCAACATAATAGCCATTCTAGTGATCGCAAACATGAAGGAGTTGCTATGGCGATGGTGGACTCCTAATGGTGGCATATCTCATTTGGTCTCTACAGCGGGCCCTCTCATTCTCTAACTGATGCTGCACATTAAGAATATTATATATGTAATATAACATAATATATTATATATGTTTACTATACAGCGCGGGTGTACACAATACCATGGTTTTATGCAGAGATAGAAAGCGGGAAGCGTACACCCCAAGAGAGCTAGCATTTGAATTCCTCTCTCCTCATAAACATAAGGCCATGCAACCCATCCATTCCTGCTGGTTTGGTGTGTTAATGTAGGCCATGCAACCCATCCATTCTTACTGGTTTGGTCCTGCAGCTCAGCTGCAGTTGTGATGAGACACTTGCATATCTCAGTAAATGTGTAGCCGAGTGGAAGTTGGAAGACTGGGAGTGGACAATAATACTGTAGGTGCGGGTGTGGTAGCCCGTCACTATCAATCTGGTGAACCTTGTGCTGAAATAGGATTACTTCCACATTCCATTATGGACCACTGGTCCTTGGTCTAGAAATATAATGGATTTATTTCAATGGGTTGTCCATTGATTTCTCATGTATATTTTATTGAGATCAGTGTTCAGTGCTCTTTTTTGTATAAACAGAGGCTCCATAAATAAAAGATGCTAAATAATATTCAGTATATTTCTGCAAGTCACTCACTTGTAGCAAATGGGCTCAGCTAGAGCCACTTCAGTGTTGTTAATCTTGTTCCACTGTTAACATTAAGCATCTCATCAGCTAGGGCCACTACAACCGTGGTAATCTTGTTCCACTGTTAACATTAAGCATCTCATCAGCTAGGGCCACTACAACCGTGGTAATCTTGTTCCACTGTTAACATTAAGCATCTCATCAGCTAGGGCCACTACAACCGTGGTAATCATGTTCCACTGTTAACATTAAGCATCTCACCAGCTAGGGCCACTTCAGTGTTGTTAATCTTGTTCCACTGTTAACATTAAGCATCTCATCAGCTAGGGCCACTACAACCGTGGTGATCATGGACCACTGTTAACAATAAGCATTGCATCACTTGCTGTGCTGATTGAGGCCCATCTTTCATCCTCCTCGAGCCACTCGATATGCCTCTTTGAAGTCAGTGTAGAGATGCGTGTTCAACGCCTGCTTCACTGATGGCTATTTCACTGTGTTCACACCACGTTCAGTGGGAATGTCCATTATGTGTATTGACCTGTTGATGTACCAGGGCTACAGAATGTCTGGAATGAGAGCTTGGTAGTGTAGTGCTGCTCAGGCCTGATCAGGAATGGGAAGTGAACAAAGTCTCTGGTGGCATGCACACCACCACATACAGAATTATCTTATCACTCTACATGTGTTAGAGCCTGACCGATAAGGGATTTTGAAGGCCAATACGGATTTCGATATATATGTACAAGTGTGTGTTTGTCTTTGTCAAGGTGTGTGCTGCATACATATACTGTATACAGTATGCGTGTGTGTGTGTGTGTGTGTGTGTGTGTGGGGGGGGGGGGGGGGGGTGGGTGGGTCTACTTGTGATTCCACACAAATATACTATATTTGAGTGAAAGAGTCAGATGGTGGCTGCAATGACAGTGAAAACAGGAAGTGAGGTCATATATCAGCAACACTTTCATGTATCAAAGCCAAACTTGGTACATGGGCTGGTGAATTCATTGTGGACGCAAGGATGTACATACAATTTGGTGCCCTTTGACCTCTAGGGAGCACTGCATTCAGCAAACATGCCTTTTGGTGCCAAATTTGGTGCATGTATCACTATTTGGATGATTTTTCTATTATCTGTGTATAGCTAGTAGCACATATCAGAGATGCTTCCTATGGTTGGTAACAGGCCATTTCTGTCTGCGATACGACCGGTTCTTGCCTGCACATAGCAGCCCATTGGGACACATATCTGGGTCATGTCTGGCCTGAGTCTGTTGTAAGGCGCCTGTCAGCCGAGTGATCTTGGCGTGGCACGTCTCTGTTAAGTTTATTCTGACAGGGGCCTTAGCAGGGATGTCCAGCCCTGACCACTGTTTGACCAGAGCTCACGCCAGTCACGTCCGAAACATGTCTGATTAGGCTGATTTGATCCACATATGTCTGTCTTTCAGTGAGTCATTAGCCAGAACAGGTGGTGGGTTGAGATGAGCCTGTGGCTGTGGAATGGATTTCTGTGTCCTGCATCATATTCCACTCAACTGGTCATTCATCATTGTCACCAGCAGAGGGAGCTAGTAGTTCAATGCTTAACATCATCACCACTAGAAACATGTCTCTCTCCCCTCATATAAGTGAGCTGAGAATATTTTTGAGAGAGATGCAAATAGTGTTTAGCTTTAGAGACTAGATTAGCTGTTGTAGTGATTTCTTTGAATCTTGAAGCAGGTCCTTATATGAATAATCACCTGAAATGATGGTGGAGTTAGTGTTATAGACCAAAGTTGTTCATCTTCGCACGCCATAAGAGATGAGCAGGGTCTCCCTTATGTGTTCTCCTCCAAACATTACTCATATGCAGCAGGATTCAACTATGCTGGACCTATGCATCAATCTGAGCTAGAATTACTGATTCTAGCTTTAGTTATATTTTAAACTCAGAAAAACAGACTGACAATGGAAAATTCATTATATTTTGGTTACTTTACTCTGAAACAACAGACTGACATTGTCCAAGAAACTGTGTGACTAAACTTGTATTTTTTCTGAATTAAGGCTATTTAAATGAGTTGTTGCTTTAGCTATAGTCACATTTTAAACTCATAAAACGTTCATTATGAAAAATGCATTATATTTTGTTTTTTTAACTCCAAAACAACAGACTGAACACAGACTGCTCTCTACATTAAGGCTGTTTAGATGAGTGTGTATTGCTGGCATCAAGGAATCATCGGCTACATGCCTCTCCTCAACACTGAGACCCTAGTCGCCCCTCACTCATTCAATGGCACATTTGACTCTCAAACTTTTCTGACCCCCCCCCCCCCCCCCCAACCCCCCCAACACACACACACACACACACACACACACACACACATATGCCGCCCCCCTCCAACCCAACCCCAAACATCTCCTCCTTATTAAATATGAATTTCGGGCTCTCCTCTCTCATCCATAACGATCAGAAAGTTATGCCCGCCAAAGAAGAATGCCGAGTGTGTAGCTGTGAAATGCGTAATGAGAGCAAGATGTGCGTGTGTGTGTGTGTGTGTGTGTGTGTTTGCGTGCGTGCGTGTGTGTGCGAGGAGCGGAAGATGAGAAGGGCAAGGAGGTCATGACATATTCAGCGTCTGCTCTCATTCCGTATTCATGACCTCACGCGTGGGCTCATGCATAAACATGAGTTGACTGGGTTAAATCTCACTCCAGGCTTCTGCTGGCTCTCATCAGGACCACTCCAGTCCAACAAGATGCTTCTGTATGGATGGCCCTCTCTAGGCCCTGTATGGATGGCCATTCTCTCTAGGAGCTGTATGTATGGCCATTCTCTTGGAGCTGTATGTATGGCCATTCTCTAGGAGCTGTACTGTATGTATGGCCATTCTCTAGGAGCTGTATGTATGGCCATTCTCTAGGAGCTGTATGTATGGCCATTCTCTAGGAGCTGTATGTATGGCCATTCTCTAGGAGCTGTATGTATGGCCATTCTCTAGGAGCTGTATGTATGGCCATTCTCTAGGAGCTGTATGGATGGCCATTCTCTAGGAGCTGTATGGATGGCCATTCTCTAGGCCCTGTATGTATGGCCATTCTCTAGGAACTGTATGGATGGCCATTCTCTAGGAGCTGTATGTATGGCCATTCTCTTGGAACTGTATGGATGGCCATTCTCTAGGAGCTGTATGTATGGCCATTCTCTAGGAGCTGTTTGTATGGACATTCTCTAGTCCCTGCATTGTGACCCATACAAGACCCACCTTGAGGTGGCTGTTGCCCATTGTTGTATTGCCGGAGTAGCCAATGCTGGGTAAATTGTTTGTACTGTAAGTCAGTGGCCTATTTACATGTTAGGGCTGCGAGCCTTCACACTAAGTCCAAGTAGGACACATGTGTTCCTTTTCCACTCCTTACACAGAAGCACAGTCTCACCGTCTCCCCCCAGCACCCCCGTCTGTCGCGTTGACCGGGATTTCCATTTCATTAGGCGGCCATGCGGGGAGTACGGGGTTAATCGGGGGGGCACTCTCTGGCCACAGGAAGGGCCTCGGGGGATGACCGCAGCGGTTAACATTCGTGTAAACACTGAACTTCAACATGCACTTACAATGAGCACAAACACAATGTACATACAACACACAATGTCCAGTATGTGAATGAATTTGCTCGTCGGCTTGATTCCCCTGACCCGGAGTTTAGAGTCTGGAGTTGAACAATATTTACATTTTAGAGAATGTGAACATGCATGTACTCCATTTCTACATGTATAGTGTATCCACACATTACCTGTCTGGTAAATACACAGACTCCACTCTCCCATCTGTTTTGCTTTTTAGCATTTTATGTCAATATTTTATCGTTTCGATCCATATCAGTGATTTTTTGTGCTCGTTTTATTTTCTTCTTTGGAGAAATCCATTACAGAGGGGCGGTGTTAGCGGGGAATCCATCCATATCAAGGGAGAAAGCCAACAAAGAGTGTTCCAAGCCCTGGTGCTCAGCAGGGTAAGTTAAGACTGATAGCATACGGACGTGAGGCAATAATAGAATTAGATAATGATTGAATAATTTGCCTGACAAAATGATTGAGGTATTGTTCTTTGTTCCACTCGAGTCTTTCCTGAAAATGGTCCACGCCAACAACACACTCTGGAATTGGCCTTAATATTCCAACACACGGTGGTTTCTCACACACTGGAGACAAACATTTGTGAAAATTCAATTCCCCTTCACATCTGGGGCATAAATAATTCAGGGTAAACAGCTCGAAGCTAAATTGTTGTTATTTTGTTTCTTGTGTTGTCATGTGTAACTGGGGGAAATCACTTTTTCACAGATCATTGATTTAATAAAATTAATGAAATTAAAAACACGAGTTCTGACATGCTGAATTGTAGAATAAATGTGCAATGCCGAGGGTTTGACTGTTTCACTTTTTATTGATAAAGTATAAATACTTAACATAAAATGACTGCCACTGTGACCATTATGTGATGAAGAATTCTGTTTAATTCCTAGAGAAGCACTGCTGGGTTCCCAATCCCATAAGTACACCGTCTGTGCTAAGGAGCTCGCTTCCTCATCAATCCAGCGCTGACGACACTGTCTCAACATCTCTGTCTTTTGACAACGTATTTAATGATTCAGCAACATATGCTCGTTTGGTCCTCATCATCCCCAGACTAAATAAAACACTAGTAGCTGATGTTGTGTTCATTGTAGATGGTGGTAGTGGTTGAATGATTATTATTTTTTTTCCCACAGTAGACTTATGGTTGGAAGTCCATTTCACCTGGATCTCAACGCTTTAGAAACACACATTTACAAAGCAGATACAAAGTGACAATTCCATACAGTTCATACACTCAGATACAGCCTGTAGTTTTTTTATGCCTTCAAACCCTGTAACACTCAGATGGGAGTGATAAGTCTTTTGCTCATGCCCATGGATTGTTCTGATATTTTCAAATGACTACTATGCTTATGCTTACTAACTAAACAAATGGACCAACAAATAAATAGACAAATAAATAGACAAGATAGAATCTATCTTATAAAATATTTTCACTGTACATTAGTTTGCTTGTGACGGTGGTGACTCAGGCTTATGGAGCTGTGCTGTAGAGACGCTTGCCTTAGTAAGGCTTCATACAATTACAGAGTATACATTGTGGCACAACGCACAGCGTTGGTCAATATTTGCTGACTTGCACGTCCCTCGAGTAAAAATAATCTCCAAAGTGTTCTGCTGCATGTCACTCCAGCCATCTTTACACAGGACCAACGTAAACACGACTGATTTACGGTTCCCACGATTACCGTGTCGCTTCACCTAATTTACAGCAGGGGTTCATTAGTCCTCGGCCTCACGGCACCCCCTAATCTCTCCTCCAGCTAGTTAGCAGTCTGGTTTCAAAGCAGAACTCTGCTCTACACTTCTGGAGAGCAGAGCAATGGTCCGCTTCTCTCTGGTCTTGCCACATTAGTGGACTGTTTTTTGTCACGCTGTAACTAGAAGGAAACTCACCGAGTCCTCTCTGCCTCCAGCCATCTTGTGTTACCTCAGGGTTAAAGTCTCGGGTGGTGTAGTCTTGGGAAGGCGGAAGGTACTGTGTGTGTTACCTCTTTCCGATCTCGTTCTGCCGGAGGAACTGGATGTTGCTAGTGCTGTCGGCCAGCTCAGGGTACTGCTCCACAGAGAGGACGTAGTAGCCGTCGTAGCCGGGGACCTTCCCTCCGGTCAGCAGCTGCCTCTTCTCCGCCTCGCTCCACAGCCGCGCGCCCTCCTCTTCGTTGCGCACCCTCTGCTGCTCCCGGGCCCACGCGCTCACTAGCGCCCTCTGGCGGGCCAGCTCCAGCACGCGCTCGCGCTCCTCGTCCTGCGTGGTGCCGTAGCGCACGTGCAGCGCTAGCGCTCCGCTGCGCAGCTCCACGTCCACCAGCCGCCGCGTGCGGCCGCCCGACCCCACGGCCGTGGACTGCCACACGCTCACGTTGACGCCGTTCTCCAGCGCGCGCTTGCCGCCGGTGAGCCGCAGCAGGGCCAGGTCGGGGTCCGGCGGGCCCAGCTTCACCAGGTGGTGCGTGTCGCAGCCGTCCAGCGCGTAGTGCAGGTCCTGCAGGTAGATGGCGCCGTTGAGCACGCTGGCGATCTTGGCGCAGTCCTCGCTGGCGGTGGCCAGCGTGCGGGTCACCACGGCTCGGCCTCGGCTAACGGCCAGCATGACGCCGCGGCCGACCAGCGAGGCGCTCGGGGCGAACCACAGCCACGGCTTCTCCGTGTGCGGGGCCGGTCCAAACCGGATGTCGGGCAGGCGCCTGAAGGAGAGGAAGGCCTCGGACTGCCTGGCCACGTCCTGCTGCATCCCAAAGACGGGCTGTGAAGAGCGGGACACGACCGGGTTAAGCACTCATTAGCATGCTCGCACACGGCGGAGATATTACACAGCTCTGCTCTTTTCACAACGCTTCTCCTTTTCTACTGACAAGATTTGATGAATTATCAAAACGCTTCTTTGCCTATTTCAGTCACATCAAAATACCATCTGATCACACAATTTAA
This sequence comes from Sardina pilchardus, assembly GCF_963854185.1. Lineage (NCBI taxonomy): Eukaryota > Metazoa > Chordata > Actinopteri > Clupeiformes > Clupeidae > Sardina > Sardina pilchardus. Next base: position 8,043,460 of record NC_085004.1, read on the forward strand.
CTTTTCTCTTTGATATTTTAACATGAATATCTGTATTGCCTACAAGGAGTTTCATATTCTACAACATGGTAATGTAATAGCCATCATCATGCTATGCTAAAGGCATATACATGTAGATCAAGCAGGACATGTGGTGGGATACTAACTGGGAGGTCATCCCAAAGCTGGCTCTTCTTCAGCTCATATGACGGGTTGTTGATGTCAAACTTGGGGGCAGGGAAGCCAGGTATGGTGTTGTGCAGGTGAAAGCCAAAGGTTACCAGCCAGGTGTTCACATCTGAAATAAACATGTGGTGAGGAATACATTAAGGAAGAATAAAAATCCGGTTCATGAATTTTAAACAAATGAATCATTCTGCATCATAATCTGAACTGAATTTAAGCAGAGACCCACTGATAAATGCTGAGAACTATTGACACTCTTAACTAGAATTTATGGTGAAAGTTAGGGGCTGAATTTGGTTAAGGTGATGTTTAGTAATTGTTCAACAAAAATGTACATACTGAACTTGAATGTTAACAGATGATTGTGCTAAAACTCTTAAGTGTTGCTCTAACAGATGATCGTATTAAAATTCTTTAGTGTTGCTTTAACAGATGATCGTGTTGAAACTCTTTAGTGTTGCTTTAACAGATCGTGTTAAGTCTCTGGGGGCAGACTATCCAAGAAAAGTGTTGATTTGGATGGAACTGAGCTATATATGGTTTCTGTTGAAGTGCACATATGGGGAAGTGCTGCCATACCTGTGAGGTACTCGCGCACGTTGTGGCCGTGACTGATGGGGTCGTTGTTGCGGAACATGTACAGGTTGAAGGGCCTGGGCTCGGCCCCCAAGTCTCTGAACGCGGTGGGACAGGGCGTGGTCCAGCGGGCGGCCATGATGTCGAAGTCGCGCTCGCCGAAGTGGACCAGCTTAGTGAGGGGGTCGTACAGGCCGCCGTGGAAGCCCAGCGGGAGCGGCAGGTCGGGGTTGGAGTCCAGGTGTATCTCCCCGTAGGCCGTGTACTGCACCTGCTTCAGGAGGAGGCCCTCGCTGCTGAAGCAGGCCAGCGGCGTGCCCGTGTTGTCACAGGCGATGTAGAACTCTTTGCCGCTGCTCATCTCCATGGCGAACAGGTGTCCCTGCAGGTCGTAGTAGAGCGAGGTGATGTCCAGGCTGGTGTGGTTGTAGACGTGCGTGACGCGGCTGGGGTAGGTGAGGTCGGCGTAGAAGTACTGCAGGTGCCGCCCGAGGCTGCTCTTGGAGGAGACGCGGCGGCCCAGGCCGTCGTAGCGGTAGCGCACGCTCCAGCCCAGAGACTTGCTGTAGACGCGCTCCAGCAGGCCCTTGGAGTTGTACTCGAAGACCTCGGAGCCGCGCTGCCGCAGGAAGCCGTCCTCGTCCAGCTGGTACTGCAGGTCGCCCAGGCGCGTGATGTGGTCGCGCAGGTCGTAGCGGAGCGGGGTCAGCCGGGTGTTGCCGGGGTTCATCAGGTGCAGGTTGCCGTTCAGGTCGTAGTTGTAGCGCCACGACACGCGGTCGTTCAGAGACGCCACCTGTTTGAAAAGAGTCAGATTTTTCAGTTGTTTAGTCCTTCATTTATGTAGTTATTCCAAAATAGCTCAGAGAGAGTTGTTGGTACCCCGAAAAAGAAATTAAAATGCTAAATTATTTAACATTATTATATTATATGCACGTTAACGTAACATTAATATATTATAGATGTATTGGATTAACATCATTATATTATATTCACGTTAATGTAACGTTAATATAATTATATTGTAATGTATTGGATTAACATCATTATATTATATTCACGTTAACGTAACATTAATATAACTGTATTGTGGATCTTGTAGTATTGTATCTTGTGTGTGAGACGTTACCTGCAGCTGCCCGTCCACGTCGTACTCGAAGCTGTACTTGGTGGAGTTGGCGTACGGCCCGATCTTCATCTCCTTCTTCATCACTCGGCCCGCCGCGTCGTACTGGAAGGAGATCCAGTACATGACCGTTCGGAACACCTCGTACTGGATCTCCTTGATCCGCCCGTGGCCGTCGAAGTGCTTGCTGTAGGTCATGACCGACGTGGAGATGATCTGGTTGATGTCGTAGTAGATCACGCCGAACTTGCCGAACTGCTCCAGCTTCCCCGAGATGTCGTCGTACTGGTAGAGGTCGATGGGAAGCGGCGTCTCGTTGATGACCCCCTGGACGCTGGCCACGCGGAGGCTCCCGTCGTAGGCGTAGTCGAAGCGTGCGTTGACCATGCCGTCCTCGTTGAACCGGTAGATCTGCCGGTCCACTAGCGCCGCCAGCTGTCTGTAGCGGATAGTGCAGATGAAGGCCTCGCTCTGCAGGTTGATGGTCTTCAGCACGCCGGCCGTCTCGTCGTAGGTGAAGGTCACCTTCGTGCTGTCGTACAGAAGCTCCGACAGCTTGTTCTGCCACCGGTACCGGTACAAGACCCGCCGGCCCGTTCCGTGATGGGCCACGCGTAGGAGGAGTCCGTCCTCCCGGTAGTCGATGGCGACGGAGGCGTTGCTCTCGGGCGGGTGGTAGAGGTTGCTATAGTAACCGAGCGAGCGCACCGTGTGCATGGTGTAGCGCGCCAGACTGGGCATGGTGACGCCCGACAGGAGGCCGTGGGAGTCGTACTCAAACACATACTGCCTCTGGCTGGCCAACAGCAACACCACCGCCTGCCATGACATCGAACACAGAACAGACAGCATTACAACAACACACGGCCTGCCATGACAGAACGGACATCATTACAACAACACACGGCCTGCCATGACAGAACGGACATCATTACAACACACATCCTGCCATGACAGAACGGACATCATTACAGCAACACACATCCGCCATGACACGGAGAGGAGGTCATAAGAACAGCTCACGGCCTGATTCAGAACATCTCTAAGGAACACTAATGTGATTTATTGCTACTTCACTGGGTAGATAAACCTCACTTTTATCTTCAGCCACCTCAGATTGCCAAGATACTTCATTGCAGTCCATACAGATATGCTAGTGTTATGGCACTGGTCAGATCTCACCTGCTCCATGTAAGTGTAGGTCAGTTCTCACCTGCTCCATGTAAGTGTAGGTCAGTTCTCACCTGCTCCATGTAAGTGTAGGTCCAGGTCTTGCCATCGGGGAACTCTCTGGTGACGAGGCGCCCCTGGGTGTCGTACTCCACTCGCTCGGCCTCAGCCCCCCACTGGAGGGCGCTGATGAGCCCGCCGCTGATGCGGGTGATGTTGACCGGCAGCAGCTTACTGCTGGGCGTCCAGAGCACCGGCTGGCCGGCCGCGTCGTACAGAATCTTCAGCAGGAACTTGCGGTGGTCATCATAGATACGCTCCGTCCGCAGTAGGCGGTCATAGTCCACCGACAGAATGTTGCGGCCGTTCACCTGTTGCCATGGATGATGATGAAATGTTGTTATTGTGCACTGGGAGAAACAGTCCCAATCTCACTGAGAACATTATTACTAATCAAGCACAGTTGGGCTGAATTTGTTGCGACCTTTACAAAATATTGAAAGAATGCTTCATTCCTTCCTGAATAGTGATGAAATTCAATCCAATTGTTCTCATAGCTGCTACATGCCTAAGCAAATTGTAATAAAGCACAGAAAGTTTGAAAAGAGATCATTAGTTGTTTATTTTATGTAGATATTCTAAAATGGCCTGGAGAGAGTTGAAGATAAAATGAGAAATTATTGGATTATAGTGTTGTTTAATATTAATTATATTCTAGATGTATTTGGTATTTTATTCAGTTATTCAGCCAATTTAAAAGGAAAAAAGTAACCTCACTCCGCATGTTGGTGCACCTAAATGAACAGGGAAATCAAAGCAAAGAGTTGACCGACCGGAACTCTACAACACTTTTCGAGAAAATGCAAAATGCGAGTGGATGGCATACTAATAAGTGAAGACTACCATCATCTACAGTATGCCAATGTCATTTTCTATTTTGTATTATTTGACATATGCCTGTTGAATGAAGAGTCAAAATCGAACTCAGTTTGCATTAAACATGAAATAAACAATAATGAATGCTGATTACTTATTGCTGATTACAATTATTACAAAGAAAAAACATAGTTTTCATGAAAAGATACCAGTCACGACTATAATAATTAGACTAATAATGGCAAATAGCCTTTTGTCAAGATTGCTAAGCTTGAGGTTCAGCACAGAAACACAGTGGGTGAATATTATATTACATGTAACATTTGCCATGCTACTTGTAAAAGAGATGTGTGTGATGCTTTAAGTATTCTTCTCATGGTTTTAAACATGACCTTTACTTTTCAATGTGAAAATATGTTTCTCTCGCATGAAACAAACTATAGAAAACATGAATAATGAATAAATATGTGTATGGATCCTGTGTGGGCATGCACGGGAAACAGAACAGGTTGTGGAGTGTGTGTAGCTTGAGCATGTGTATCAATGACGGCACGCTAGGCAAGAGCAGCTCTGTGTAGGTGGGTTCTGCCCTCGCCAAAGCTCTGCAGCTGATGAAATAGATTAACTGGGGCTTTCAACAACTTCATTAGGCTGAAAGTCACCCTGGCGCTGCCTCAAGGTCTTAAATCTTGCAGCTGAAACTTTTATTCAGGCACTTGTGAAAAGAGCGAGGGAAACATGTTAGCAGAAATAGACCATAATATGTTAGATAGGATCTATCTAGCTTTACATTCGCTTTCATTTATGGATATACTCAGCTGACACTTTCTCTAAAGCAGCTTACAGGTACCAATAGCATGGGCCAGTCTCTCTGGAGTAATACAGGGTTAAGTGCCTTAATCAAGGATACAACAGTGATAGCTGGGAATGTAATCCATGACTGTTATGTCCACTGCGTGTTAGTCGGGTTCCTCAACAACTGCGTGCTAGTCGGGTTCCTTAACCACTGCATTCTAGTCGGGTTCCTTAACCACTGCGTGCTAGTCGGGTTCCTTAGCCACTGCATTCTAGTCGGGTTCCTTAGCCACTGCATTCTAGTCGGGTTCCTTAACCACTGCATTCTAGTCGGGTTCCTTAACCACAGCGTGCTAGTCGGGTTCCTTAGCCACTGCATGCATGCTAGTCAGGTTTGTCAGGCTCCTTAGCCACTGTTTGTCAGCCATGCTTGAGGTTCTCTCCAGACCACAATTATGGAAGTGATTCTGCCTGTATCAGTCCTGAGAGATCTCCCCTGTGTAGGTGTGTGTGTGTGTGTGTGTGTGTGTGTGTGTGTGTGTGTGTGTGTGTGTGTGTGAGGGGCTGATTATGGAAGTGATCCAGCCTATATCAGCCTTGAGAGATCTGCCCTGTGTGTGTGTGTGTGTGTGTGTGTGTGTGTTTTTTTTGGGGGGGGGGGGCTGATTATGGGAGTGATCCAGCCTGCATGGGTCCTGAGAGATCTCCTCTGCTCCAATAGCTCCCAATGACAGAGCAAGAGTTTGAGAAGGGAAAGTGTGTGACATGTAGGTACAGTATGTATGTGTATGTGCTTGTGTGTATGTGTATGTGTGTGAATGCAAAATGCGAGTGGATGGCATACTAATAAGTGAAGACTACCATCATCTACAGTATGCCAATGCCATTTTCTATTTTGTATTATTTGACATATGCCTGTTGTGTGTGTTGTGTGTAAGAGAGAGAGAGAGAGAGAGGTAGAGAGAGAGAGAGAGAGAAAGTGTGTGTTTTAAAGCATTTAAAAACTGACCCGTAGTTTGCGTCCAAACACGGTGACCTTTGCCCTTGACTGTTCCTTCCGGAAGCGCCACTCCACCAGGTTCTGGCCACTCTCGCTGGGCAGCGTCATGTTCCGCCGCGCCACGATGGGACAGGACGGGCCGGCCAGGATGTGGGGCTCGGTCTGGTAGTGGGAGTCCATGCCGTTAGCGTAGAGGATCCGCAGGGACCGGTCATAGCCCAGCACATAGCTGTTCCGCAGCTGGTCTGCAGGACATTACAGGAGACATTGACCACAGGGAGAAGCTACTGTCCAGCACTACAGTAAGTGTGTGTGTGTGTGTGTGTGTGTGTGTGTGTGTGTAAGCATAGATGATCTGTAGGGTAGGGTTGCCAACCGTTCCGTATAATACAGAATCGTCCCGTATTTGACACATGAAAGTCTTGTTCCGTGTTGAACTGATATGGAACACACTTTGTTCCGTATTTTTGAGAAACTGCTCAATGCACACACACTACAATGAAAAACACTCAGGGGAAAAAATACACCCTAACGACACGTTAGTGCAGCATTTCTCAAACTATGAGCCGCGCAACGTGGAGATTGGTGGTCCGCGAGGCGTGGAGGGAAATTAGGCCTGGTGCTTCACCTTATAGCCTAATTTGCTGCGTAATTGATCAAGCAACCGTGGACCGACAGAAAAAGAAAACTAACGTTTCTGCAATCAGGAGGAAATGCTTGCTAATTCGATGTGATGTAATAAGTGGTGGTATGAGCGTTCATTGAATGCATGCGTATGCGCGTTTGCTCGATAGAAACGGAAACTACATAACGTTGATGGCAAAGTTCCGCTTCAACCTGTTGGAAGCCTCTGATGTGCATGTTTTCACAAACCTTTTGTGAACAATGTTAGCACTTTAAACATTGACTGCTTTGAAGTGAAAGTGCATGTCTAACAATATAGCATAATAATAATTGTGATAATGATAATCATAATGATGATTTGATGGAGGTGGGGAGGGGTACGTGTATGGGCCCTATGACCCCAAAGTGTGCCATAACCAGCTTCAAAGCGGCGGGTCTGTGTATTTGTGTTGAGATAAATATGAGTAATATTTTATTTCCTCATAGTTGCCAACTCTACTGCAGGGACCGGTCATAGCCCAGCACATAGCTGTTCCGCAGCTGGTCTGCAGGACATTACAGGAGACGATGACCACGGGGAAAAGCTACTGGACTACACTACAGTAAGTGTGTGTGTGTATCTGTATATGTGTGTGTGTGTGTGTACAGTATATGTGTGTGTGTATGTTAGCGTAGAGGATCCGCAGGGAACAGTCATAGCCCGCAGTATATAAGCCGCAGAACAGTGTTTTATGCAAGCTAAAAGAAACAAAACTATATTAATACCATATTATCTGTCCCTGTGTATATTAACCTCATACAAGAAATGTTGCAAAATCAATGTAAAAGCTGTGGCTAATTGTTGGGAAATGATAGTACGCTGTTGTGGACCCTGTACATCCATTTTAAGCTTAACAGCAACCAGAATGCTAATGTTCTGTTTTGTTTTTTCACAAGAATAATACATGAATTCAAAAAATTAAACAAACATTTGAGGCAATAACAACAGTAGCATTGGCTTTCTTCCCGAACATTAAATGAGTGGTTTTATATGTATCTTTTACACCCTAGGGCAACTGTGTGAGTTTTCCCTTCATATTTTCCTTTCATCGTCAACAACATCAATATCAACAGCAAAACAAGCAACCAAACAAACAACACACCAAACAAGCTTACTTCAAAAGTTTGATTTTGATTTAAAGAGTAAGAGATATGAAATGATTGCTCTTCCTAAGACAGTGTTACACTGCCTGAATAGGTGTATGTGACGTGTGTGTGTTGTGTGGGAGTGTGTGTGTGTGTGTGTGTGTGTGTGTGTGTGTGTGTGTGTGTGTGTGTGTGTGTGTGTGTGTGTGTGTGTGTGTGTGTGTGTGTGAGTGAGTGAGTGAGTGAGTGAGTGAGTGAGTGAGTGAGTGAGTGTGTGTGTGTGTGTGTGTGTGTGTGTGTGTGTGTGTGTGTGTGTGTGTGGTGTGTGTGAGTGAGTGCCTACCCTGAGATAAAGTGAACACTGCCTGAATGGACGTGTGGTTGGTGCTGATGCTGGCATCGTCCTCCTGGCCAGAGGTAGTCAAGGTGACGGTGAAATCAGTCTCCATGTCGCCACGGAGATTAGTCACAACACCAGAGGGGAACGTTACGTTGTAGAGCTTTCCCTCCACATCATACCTGCACGGGCCAAAACACACACACACACACACGTGTTACACTGGACCACAGAACACACACACATCATATCTGCATAGAACAACACACACACACGTGTTAGACTGGACCACAAAACACACACACATATCATATCTGCACAGGCCAACACACACACACACACTTTAATTGTCTAATCGGGTATATTGAGTCCTTTATGTACAGTATGGGTCAATAAAAACATCATGGAACTAGGAACTAAGAGGAGAGATGTTACAGTAGCTGTAGTTTGTATTTTGTGTCACTCTGTCTTTGTGGTGGTCAATTCTTAAGTGGGCATTCCAAACCCAAGTGGTCATCACAACACGTAGCACTTACTCATAGAATGTGGTCCAGCCATTGGTGATGGTCTTAGTTGCTAGGAGACCGCTGTCGCCATGGTAGGTGAACTGGACCAGCTCGTGGCCCTGTGCTGTGAGGGACTTGAGGTGTCCCTTCGCGTCCACGGCCATCCAGATCACCTGGTTGTCGGGGGCGACGAGGCGCACGGGCACCTGGCCGGCGTCGCGTCTGATGCGCAGCGTGTTGCCGTGGCAATCGGTGACGCCGCCGAGCCCGCCCTCGCTGTCGTAGGTGAAGTTGTGCTTGTAGTCGCCGGTGACCAGGTGCAGCGTGTGCCGGTGCGTCCCGTTGGCGCTGAACAGGTAGAGCTCCTCGGACTCGGGCGACGCCACCTCGTAGAGGCCGGCGGCGTTGAGCGGCGGGCGAGTCCGGCCGACCGCCCTGATCCGGATGTTCCCGAGGTCGGCCACGTAGAGGGTCCCGTCCGGCGCCGCCACCATGGAGGACGGCCCGTTGAGCCGCGCGTCTTTGGCGTAGCCGTCGCCGGACAGGTAGCAGTCGCAGTTGACGTCGTTGCGGCAGTCGCAGTCGGACGGCGCGCCGGCCAGGTGGGCGATCTCGCCGTCGGGCGACACGCGCTGCACGCGGCTCATCCGCTTCTCGTCCGTCTCGGCGACGAAGAGCTCGCCGGCGTAGGAGACGGCGATGGCGCTCGGGCTGTCCAGGGCCGTGTGGCTGGCCAGCGGGGTCTCGGTGGGCCGCTGGGTGGACGGGGGTCCTGGGCAGTGCAGCGGCCGGCCCGCCACCACGCTGGTCTGACCGCCCTCGGACACGCGCAGCACCAGGTTACCGTCCAGCACGTACAGAGAGTTGTCCACGGGGCTGATGGCCAGGTCAGTGGGCCACTCCAACACCACCTGCACACACCATGATAGGATATCAATAAACATGCAGAACACACACACACACACACACACACACACACACACACATATACATATAGGAAATAGTCATTCATACATACATATACAGTACATACTCAAATGTAAACACACACACACACACACAGACAAATGAACACTGGCGCACACACACACACACACACACACACACAGGGCCATTTTTCAGCCCAACTGGCTCTGTGGAGGACACGACTTCATTTCCTGATGAGTGATTAACGGGGAAGGAGAGACTGGGCGTGTGTGTGTGTGTGTGTGTGTGAGAGATAAGGGCTTTGTCTCCATCACAGGTGCCTGGGTGAAATGTCACTTAGTCTTCTCCTTGTGTGTGAGCGCTGTTTAATTGCTCTCTGTCCCCTCAGGATAATGTTTGGGCACCAAAGAGGGATGGCCTGGACTGCCTCGAGAACACCAATTCCATTTACTGCCGCTCTATAAATTAGACGGCCGGACATCTTTATACGCCCACTAATGCCACTGCTGACTGCCCTTAGATGGACAAAGTTATCTAACCTGGGATGACACGGCACACAACACAGCCTAGCTGGTGTGGTACGGAGGCTGTGGATGTAGAATAATGTTGGGGAAATGCAACAGGCTGATTACTTGTCAGTTAATGGGACACTGAAATTAAATTTTGTACATTAAATAAATAAATCTGTCTAGGTAATAATAAGTGAATTCAGTTGGTTATGGCATAGTAGAAAGGATTCAATGC
>NC_085004.1:8058430-8073430 GCF_963854185.1 Sardina pilchardus
GAGGAGAGGAGAGAGGAGAGGAGAGAGAGGAGCTGAAGGAGGTGGTGCTTTGGTCACTCCCACCTTTGGGTCCGGCGAGGGACGCCTCGGTGGCCGGCCCCCCGTCCCCGCAGTGGGCCTCGTCGAAGGGCAGACAGTGCTCCCCCGTGCCCACCACCACCTCCACGTTCTGCTGGGGCTCCACGCTGCCCCCTAGGGCCCGGGGCCGGTAGATGCGGCGCGAGTTGGTGTCCGAGACGTACAGCTGCCCCGTCACCGGGTCAGTGGCCAGGTAGTAGCGGTGGGCAGGGTTGTTACTATGGAGATAAGAGAGAGGGACAGAGGTCAGACTAGAGGAAATAAGGGAGAGAGACACACAGGCAGAGAGACAGACAGACAGGCAGACAGACAGACAGATAGATAGATAGATAGGCAGAGAGACATACAGAGGTACAGACAGGCAGACATATACTTGTAGATAGACAGACAGGCAGACAGAGGCGCAGACAGACAGACAGACAGACAGGCAGGCAAGCAGAAAGACAGAGGCGCAGACAGACATGGAGGTAGGCAGAGAGGCAGGCAGGCAGGCAGTGAGCGAGTGATGGATCACAGAGAAGGTAAGAGACGGTGTAGAAAATGGAGAATGAGAGTGACAGGTGGGCGGATGAAGAGAGGACAGCAGAAGTAAGCGTGTTGGACAGATTGGAGGGAGGGAGGGAGGGAGGGGAGGGACAATATGCAGAGCAAGATGAAGCGCTCCGCTCAAAAGGCAGAGAGATGCGCTGCGAGCACAATGAGCTGACCAGTGGAGGAGTGGCGCCCAGACAGATGTGTTTGCTGATGCCTGCAGACGGCTGGAGTGGGGAGCACCAAATTGGCTCTGACGGATGAAATAACTGAGTGATGATTGGAATATTCATATGATTATCAAGGTGCTGGGATTCAGCAGGACCTTTTTTCCCTGAGACTATGCTTGAGAGTGTGTGTGTACTGTATGTATGTGTGTGGGTGTGTGTGTTTCCCTCCGTGTGTGTGTATGTGTGTGTGTGTCTGTACGTAAGTTTCCCTGTGTGTGTGGGTGTGTGAGAGAGTGTGTGTGTGTGTGTGTGACTGCGTATGTATGTGTGTGTGTGTGTGTGTGTGTGTTGAAAGAGAGTGAGATGTGAGAGGAGATGGGAAGAGGAGTGCATTGTGTCTGAAATCAAGCCAAATGAGTTCTGACTGGAACGTATTGAAAGAGAAGATGATGGCAGATCTCGGAATGGTCCAAATCATTCCCGCCATGATCCGTCCCGAGGGGCCCACACCGCCAAATGAACGAGTGTTTGGGAAAGATGGAGGGATGAGGGCTATGCAGATCTCTCCTCTCTATCTGCAGCTTTTCATCTGCTCCCTTTTCTCTCCATCCTTTCATTCTTTCTCCTCTGTTTCTCTCTCTCCCTTCACCCATCTGTTTTCTCTCTTCCTCCTCTGCTTCTCCTCTTCTTGGTTGTCTTCTTTGTAGCCTCTCTCTCTTTCCCTCTCTCTCTCTCTCTCCCTGCAGCCTCTCTCTTCGTCTCACTCTTCCCCTCTCTCTCTGCAACCACTCTCTCTCCCTCTCCTTTCCTCCATCTCTCTCCCTCTCTCTTGTTTCCTCTCCCTCTCTCTCCCTCTCTCACGGTCCCGCTTCTGTCTCTCTCCTTCTCCTTTCCTCCCTCTCTCTCTCTCTCTCTCTCTCTCTCTCCATCTCTCCCTCTCTCTGGCTGTCTTGTGTGAGTGTGTTACATCAGGCAGTGATGTCCATTAAAGCTGCATCTGGCCAGCAGAGAAGAGGAGAGGAGAGGGAGAGCTGACACACGTCTCTTTCAGACACACCACTAGTACAGACGCAGGCCCTCAGAGACACCACAGAGAGAGAGAGAGAGGGAGGGATGGAGAGAGAGAGGGATGGAGAGAGGGAGAGGAGATAGAGAGAAGAGAGAAATGTGCGTGGGAAAAGATATCTGTATATGGAAATGGAGAACAAAAAATGTCTATACTTGTTCTGATTTGTTGGTGTGTGAGTGACTGAATAATTGATTGGAAGTGGTGCGTTGTTTGCACTATGCATCACTGAAACTGAACACTACACAACACTACACTACACAACGCTCTCATAGATGATCAGCGCACACACACACACACACACACACACACACACACACACACACACACACACTCACACACACTACACTACACAATGCTCTCATACATGTAGATGATCGGCAGACCAGCACCACCTATAAGGCAACATCTGCTGGAACATGGACTGACTTCACAGCTGAATATCAGTCTCTCTTCTGCTTGTTCCCGTTTCCCAGAGAAAGCCAAAGTGCTCCACACACTGTACAGGCCTCTGTGCAGAACAGGACTAGAGGAGCTGCATGCATAGCCCCCCCCATGCATAGCCCCCCCCCCCCCATGTATTAGCCTCACAGCTGAAGACATGTTGCCAGATGAATGTGTAAAGTTTGTGGTTAATGGTTGGGGAAGTTACTGTACTCTTAGCTGTTCATCTCAGAGCAGGAGAGGGTGGTTCCACTCACACTGTGCATGCCTGCACTTACCTGTGCCTGAAGTCTTTATTCCTGGAAGGGAGGATTTGTCAGGTGGAGCAGGTGTAGAAAAAGTAGACCCCGGCAGGCGGAGAGGCACGGAGGGAGGGGGTGGGGGAGGCAGGAGGGGGGGGGGGGGGGGGGGGACAGGGCACAGACATGTTTGAATTACAGACGAGGGAGACAGTAAAGTATGAGGGCATCGCAGGTGTTTCATAAGGAAATGAATGCTGCAGGGGATCAGCTTTGCCAGGTGATATTTCTCTGTTCTCCCCAGCCTGCTCTGAGTGCAGCAGCAGGGTGTGTGTGTGTGTGTGTGTGTGTGTGTGTGTGTGTGTGTGCGCTCTCCCTGTGCCTTTGTATCAAAGGCTTATTCTCTGGCTATCTGTGTTGTAATGAATTATTGATCAAGCGCGCGCTAATGAAAGAAGATAAATATCAGCTGGGAGAAATGATTAGAGTGGTTTGTGATTTTGGAGCAGGAACAAGGACTAGAGGCTTCATTGGGAAACTGGACCACAGGTTGGTCATTATCGGGGTGAAAACACTGGACCACAGGGTTGTCATTATCAAGGACGAACAGAACAATGCATTCTCTATAAACACATAATTGCAACTATAATAGTGTACCAAATTACTGGAATTATCCCTCTTTTTTTAACTGTTTTCAATATGTTTTCTTTCTTAACTGCACATCCATCCCTCCATTCATGCCCCCGTGTATCCCTCATTGGGCTATTTATCCGTGCTAGTCACTGGAGTGCTCCTGTCACTGATTGCGCTTATTTCCCTTTAATCTCTTCTCTTTGTGTGCAAGTGCTGCTATTCCTGACCCGTGACATCACCACGCATCCAACTCCACCCACCTCCTCCTCCACCCACCCCCTCCACCCACCGCCTCCACCCACCTCCCCCTCCACTGCACCTCCCTCACGTACGCTGCCATTTCTCCATCATCCTTCTCCGCCCTGAACATCCATGCATCAGCCCACCCACGCCACTTCCTTCATGTCTCCTGCCATCACTGCGTCTCCTCTCTCCTCCCTCATCTGGAGCTATGATGCATGCTGATGCTCTCTCTCTCTCTCTCTCTCTCTCTCTCTCTCTCTCTCTCACACACACACACACACACACACACACACACACACACACACACACACACACACAGACACACACACGCCTCTGCTGTCTCCAGCACTTGCTCTTTACGTGGACAGTCTGGCCACAGAGACCTACTGTACCGGATTGCCTGTTAAGACTTAAGTTCACTATCTAAAATTGCTGTTGAACAATTACTGATCATTTTAACCACATCCAATTCATGAATGTAACCATAACCATAATTTGTAGTTAGCAGAGTGTAAACGCATAGTTTGTTGCTGATTTAAGAATCTGTATCTAGTCTGTGGGCAGACTATCCTTGTGCTTTTGTGCTATCAGATTTAGCACTGTGCACTATACGCAGCATGTACTGTATCATCTTGGTAGTCACATCATAATAAGTAAGGGATAACGGCCGACGAGGTGACCGGTTCGATGGAAATAATGGCTAGGTGGAGGTCTAGAACTCCGGCGACGTGCGAAGCACGGAGACGGAGTTACCTCCGGTCGACCTCGAAGGCCGTTATCCCGCTTATCTCCCGTTTGTATTAATAACCTGTATATTTAGAACATAGTTTTATTCCACCGTTGCGTCTGTTAACATCGCTAAAACTGTCTTGACTATGGGACTACTTTCCGCCACATATCAACTTTCTACTTGCAGGACAAAACTGCCGTTACTAGTTCTAAATGGATGGTTGCTATGGCCAAAAGCCAGTCGTTAGTTCTAAATGGCTGGTTGCTACAGCCAAAAGCCAGTCGTTAGTTCTATCTCTCCCGTTGTCAAGCGGCCATATCCCAGGATTCTGATTAACATTAACTTTGAAAGATCGCTACTTTTATAGCCTACATGGCATCCAACTAGCTACAATCCACCTCCGTCATATGCTACAATGTTACTATGGTTCTGCACGTCTGTATTTCAGCTTGGATGCAACGTGACAGTTCATTTAAACTTCGCAACGAGTTTGGCGAATTAATATTCAAGTGTGATACGGGAACTACTTCACAGGTAGCAGGTTATACGAAGTTAATGGCCACCCCATCAGCCAATCAGAGAAGAGAATTCCATTGTTGAGGGAGATAACTGAATAATAAATGAATAGCATATCCACCTATAGCATTACTACTACAGTACATACACACAGATGAATGACAGAAACACATAATCATTATTGTTATTTTTTGCATATTATTATTATTGTTATAATGGTCGTTATTGTGATTGTTGTTGGGGGTGCTGTCTCACCTGAGCTCCATGATGCTGGAGACGTTCCTGGAGGGGTAGATGCGTCTGATGTAGTTGAAGTCCCCGACGTAGAGGCTGCCGTCCAGGCCCCAGGCCAGTGCCACGGGGGCGAGCAGCTTGTTGCCCTCGGCCTGCCCGTTACAGCTGGGGCACGAGATGCTGCGGCGGCGCCCGTTGCCCATCACCGTGGAGATGACGGGCGGCAGCAGAGAGAGCAGCCGCTGCTCTCCGTTGCCCTTGAAGAGGATGCCTGTGGACGCATTCAGTCACCGTGAACAGGGGGCCGCAAGCACGCACGCACACACTGCAAATCACTGCACACACCTGGGCATGCGGCGCTACAGTCAAGGGCACTGCGCATGGTCACATCTGCACATGGGGGGAACAGGAAAAGATCACTCTCTTCTTGTGCACGGGCTGCCTGCATGTTTGCATGCTTTCATTCAGTGCAACATTTCTTATCAGTTTAATTTTTCTGACTGATGTCGTCCAGATGGTGCTAGTCCACACCAGAACAACCACAGGACCTGTTCCAGTAGTGGTTAGTTTGCAACACAAAAACAACTCACAAAAAACGTCCACCATGAATGAATATTCAGGTGTCAGGTGCCACTTCCTCCATCCCATCCTGGTGTCAGCCCTGTGCTGCAGCATCTACACCTACATGAGAAGTGGAGCTACTGTACAGCAGCCCTCCTGCAGAGGCAAAGACATCCATGCAGTGAGCACTGAATGTGCACGTCTGCCTAACACGGAAATCGATGGGCAGGATCAGAAAAATCTTTACATTTTGTCAAAAAATGTAGGGAAAAAAAGAGAAAAGATTTAGATGGATTAAAGATTTAAGCGCTGAATATGAAGATGAGTTTAAATGCTGCACGGAACATCAAAGGCCCAGTCTCAGCGTTACCTGTGAAGTGGCAGGGGTGACGTCAGACAGTGCTTTGATCACTTCCACCCCCAACACACACACACGTCCCGTTAAGCGGCCAGTGTGTGTGTGGAGTCAGCACAGATAAATATTTCAGCCACTTCCACATTTGACTTGTTTCTTCAAAGAAAGAGAGAAGTCAAAGAGCATCTTCAAAGGGCCGTACTGAGCTAACACACATGAATCATTCATATCCAGCAACATGTAAGAATTCCAAAGCCTGCTCTGGCCTATTAATCACTTCAATGACTCTGCTGCAAGCAGCTGTCTGATTGGCTGGATGTCAACCACTTGCACTTGATTCTGCCACATGATTGGCTAAGGGCCCATGCCAGCTTTTTTGAGTGTGCAATCTCATTGGCTGAGTGCAGGTCTTTGAGGTCCATATGCATCGCTGCTGACTGCACCTCCTTCTGCTCTGCATGGTGTCCACTATCTCACTTTAGCCATTACACACTGCTTCCTCCCCTTGGCATTTACATTACACACACTCCACTTTCAGAACTTCATGCATATGTGTGTGTGTGTGTGTGTGTGTGTGTGTGTGCACACGTGTGTGGGTGTGTGCATGTGTGTGTGTGTGTGTGTGTGTGTGCATGTGTGTGTGTGTGTGTGTGTGTGTGTGTACTGTATGTGTGTGCACATCACTTCCAAGTTGTTTCCCTTGGGAAAGAAGAGCTGCCCGGCAATAACAGTTCCTGCCTGATTCTGTTGTGCCATTGACTAATTGATTGAGGGGAGGGTTCAAATGAAGATGTAGTCAGTTGGGATTTTCTGCTGGTCCAGTCGATGCCTCGCCCTCTCCAAACCTCCACAGACAAATCTTCCATTAGCCAAGATGAACAGGAACCTGTGCGCTGCATCTGAGAGCACACGACCTTCAGAGCAAACCAATCACCACACATTTCTCTGGTCGCCTTTTTTAAAAGCTTGTCTCAGGTGATGACCCTGATCCGCCCAGATAGGACAGCACAGCAGAGATGAAAGACATTCTGTGGCTGCCTCACCATAATGGAGAAACCAAGCTGCCTTGCTGATTGAAAATCCCAGCTGGTTATATTTTCTAGCCCGCTTTGTGGTGATGGATTGAGAGCTTAACAAAAAGAAGACCTATATACACATCAAGGTGTTTCTCTGCGTAAGCTTGGTCTTTGACATTCCGCTCTGAGTAGTCTGGCATGCGCCAGCCTGTTGACTAGAGAGCCCTTGACTGTAGCCAGAGGAATTCTAAGTATCCAAAGGCTTTTTCATCCTCATGCTCATTCTTTAGGTATTGATGTCTTAGGTGAGAGTGAGAGAGAAAGACAGAAAGAGTGAAAGAGAGAGAGAGAGAGAGAGAGAGAGAGAGAGAGAGAGAAAGAGAGAGGAAAAAAGAGAAACATCCTTCTTCCACACACCGTAATCATACAAAGTCATTTGGAGTTTACACTGCACCAAACATAAGCAGCGTAGTGCTCCATCGCCTGCTTGAGATACTGTAGCTCGCTAGCATTCCAGAGCAGGCACATGACACGCAACATAGCATCTGCCTTCATCAAAAGTGCTCACACCTCACACCAGTCTCGCAGTTAGCCACCAGGGGGCAATTTCACAAATGTAATATAATATTCAATTTCCTCCCAATCACCTCACTGACGACTGAGAGTCTATAGTTATAGCTCAACATAATCACAACCACTTGTGGATCCTTTTGGGTCCAAAAGACCCATGAATGGTCCAGACGCTCATAATGTACCATGTCACTGCTCATCACAGTAGATTTGTGCGTCCCGCCAACGCAGTCTGGCTGCATTTTGTTCATATTCGACACAAGCTAGTTGAGCCGAGCCAGGTCTGTCTCTTTTCCACACACGTGGCTATAATGTGTGCTCTGTGACTGAGTGATTTCCTCTGAGAAGGTAAACATGGCAAGAGAGACGGAGCTAGTGACAGGCTGAGTTAATCCATTATACTGTACTATTGCCCTTTATGCAAACACATGTGTACATAAACATGAGGATTTGTTGCAATTTGACAAAAGGCAGAACTTTGAGCCAGGAAAGGGAGACGAGAGGTCTCCAAATCTACCAAGATCTGTGACAAACATGCTTTTAGTTTTCTACTCAACAACTTCTAGCCAGCTTACTGCGACAAAGAGAGCAGTGATGGAAACTCTTCCGTGTGTGTTGCCTTCCGAAGCCCTTCCAAAACACTTTTGTGCGCGGGGAGAACACACACTATCACACAGAACATAGTGAAGGGATTTCAATTCATGTTCTGCACTCAGGGCGGGTGAAGTTGTTCACACACTGAAGCGTGAGTCTACAATGGGAATGTAATAGATTCACCCCAAACAG
Source organism: Sardina pilchardus (assembly GCF_963854185.1). Taxonomy (NCBI): domain Eukaryota; kingdom Metazoa; phylum Chordata; class Actinopteri; order Clupeiformes; family Clupeidae; genus Sardina; species Sardina pilchardus. The sequence goes on from NC_085004.1 coordinate 8,066,603, forward strand.
ATCTCCATATTGCCGGTTCCTCACAGCGAGGGGCGGCGGGTTATGAGACTGTGATAACACACGTCAAACACTGCCGACGGAACAAAGCTCTCAAAGGTGCGGTGCTGCGAGGAGAACTTTGGCAGAAAGATGCTTTTCTCTCGCTTGTCAGGTGTGTGTGTGTGTGTGTGTGCGTGTGTGTGTGTGTGTGTGTGTGGAGGTGTGCCTCCATAAGTCTATGAGATGTGAGGCGCAAAAGAGAAGAAAGAAAGAGAGAGGAGACATTGCACGTTTTCATTCTCACTTTCTGTCTGTGATCTTTTTGTAGGAAATTCTTGACAGATTTGGTTCAGATAAACAACGGCTCCGTGTTCAATGTTTAATGAAAAAGGCAGCACCAACACTTCTCTGGAAATAAACAGTGGAAACGCCTTTCAGCAGCTGTTGACTTTCCCTCTCTGATGTCAGACAGAGCTGAACTCCAATGAGCACCAGCAGGACGGGTGAAAAAGTGCACTTCCTCCTCTTGTGAGAGTAGAATTGATTATTGACACGGGGACCAGGTGTAGCGATCCCTTCAGCCGAGTCATCCATCTTAGTCCTGCCAAAGACCACGCTGCCATGATTTCTCATGCTGATGCACATTCTATCACATCACTAACTATGATAAAAATGTTAAACATCTAAGGTAGCATCTACATGATACATCATTGTTACGTGCAGTTTGCTTCATTAACGTTAGTACACATTACAGGATATGTTTGGACTTAAGGCTCTGTTCTGAACCCTATGTTCTGTCCTGGACCCTATGGACTTAAGGCTCTGTGCTGAACCCTATGTTCTGTCCTGGACCCTATGGACTTAAGGCTCTGTGCTGAACCCTATGTTCTGTCCTGGACCCTATGGACTTAAGGCTCTGTGCTGAACCCTATGTTCTGTCCTGGACCCTATGGACTTAAGGCTCTGTGCTGAACCCTATGTTCTGTCCTGGACCCTATGGACTTAAGGCTCTGTGCTGAACCCTATGTTCTGTCCTGGACCCTATGGACTTAAGGCTCTGTGCTGAACAAAGTGGGGCTCTATGTGCTCTGATGTTACTCACAATCTGTATGGAGAGCGGGAGAGGGAGGGGGAGAGACAGAGAGAGAGTTAAAGTGAGGGAGTTGAGGGTTGAAAGGAGGGGGAGTGAGGGGGTTGAGGGCTGGAGGGAGGCGAGGGTTGGAGGGAGAGGGGCGAGGGTTGGAGGGAGGGGAGGGAGATGGGTCAGAGGGGGGAGGATAGGAGTGGCAGGAGATGAAAGCGTCCAAAATGGCTGCCATCAGCGGGCCCTAAGCCAGTGGGATGAGGAGGCTTAACGCTCACAGAGAGAGGGGTTAGGAACTGAGGGGTGTGAGAGCACTGTTCAGCACTATCGCTTTCCATACACTCCTCTCTCTCTCGCTCTCTCTCTCTCTCCCTCTCTCTCTCTAAATACACTCTTCTCTCTATCTCTCTCTCTATCTCTGACCACCATCTCTCTATATAGCGTACCTTCCTCTCTCTATCCAACTCTCTAGACACTCTGCACTCCTGGAACTTCCCCTCTCCTCTCTCTCTCTCTCTCTCTCTCTCTTATTCTCTGAACTCCTCTTCTCCCTCTCTCTCCTGCTCTCCTCCATTTCTCTCTCCCATTGTCTCAGCGCACTTCTCTACAGAACTCTAAACCCAACAACAAGGCAGCGAGTGGAATAAATCTGCTATTCAATCTGCTTGGCGCCGTGACACAGCGCATCTCTCACCACCTCCTCACTCTCCCAAAATAAAGCGCTTCCTGCGGCTGCCATGCATCACCATGTTGTGTCTATACGAGCCCTATGAGTGGGTGATTTAAATGAGATCCCCTTCAGAGCCCCCCCCCCCCCCCCCCCATCTGCTGTGGTGAGATCAGAACAGAGCTCTGCTGACTTATCTGCTGGAGGGGGGGGACGGGTGGAGGGGGGGACGTGGTGTCCTGGATGCCTCCTTTTCTCGGGGTCACTGACGGGTCACTGGCTCACTGACACTGGTGGTGTAAGTATGGCAAATCTGCATATCAATTGATTCTGCCATTAATATGAGCGATCGGCCCTTCAAAGCTCTCTACTATTATCTATGAGTGGGACAATGAGTCATATCTCATGTGGAGCCGGTTGTGCATTGCGATAGCTCAATCTGATGGAGGACGTCCACTTGGCCTGCCGCTCTCCTTGTGCTGACGGAGAGGACTCAAGGGCACTCTCGCGCTCCCACAACCTGTGCACTGAGAGTACTGTACCGCACACGGCCCTATTCAATGATGCCGGGATGATATCCAGTCAATGGGGTTATGAAATACATCTATGGAATATCTGATTCATACACATTTAAAGGTGCAGTTAGCAAAAGTCAGGTTTGCTTCTTTTTTACTTAAATTTCTTAACAGACGCTTTTGTCCAAAACAAAGACATTACATTTAAACCAAGGACCAACGAAACACACCAGGGAGATGTCTGATTGACAAATGGGACAAAAATGTTATGGGCAATCACTGACTGGATCTTTAACATAGCCCAATACAGGGATGCAAGGTTACTCAAACACACACACACACACACACACACACACACACACACACAAAAAAAAAAAATACAGGTAGCATTCAATACAACAATAATCCTGAGCCTACCTGATTAACCCACAAATACACAGACAGGGTTCACAAATATACCTGTTGGAATACACACGTGTGGAGGTGAAGTACTGTAGTTGCTGAATACACACACCACGTGTGTGTGGAGTTGGAGTACAGTAGGTGTTGAATACACACGGGTGTGTGTGAAGTTGAAGTAGGTGTTGAATACACACGTGTGTGGAGGTGAAGTAGGTGTTGAATACACACGTGTGTGTGTGTGTGTGTGAGTGTGTGTAGAGGTGAAGTGTGGTGTTGTTGGGATCTTACCGTTGGCCAGGTCCAGAGCGTGGTGCTTGTCCAGTGTCCAGCGGCCCATGTTGGAGAGGTCCAGCTGGTAGCCCTGCAGCGCCATGCTCCTCTTCTCCCACAGGACCACACTCAGGCACGCCTCGTACTCAAAGCCCACCCACACTGCAGGACACAACACACACACACACACACACACACACACACACACACACTCATGATCATCACACTGCAGGACACAACACAACACAACACACACTCAGGCACGCCTCGTACTCAAAGCCCACCCACACTGCAGGACACAACACACACACACACAACACACACTCATGATCATCACACTGCAGTGCAGGACACAACACAACACAACACACACTCAAGCACGCCTCGTACTCAAAGCCCACCCACACTGCAGGACACAACACAACACACACACACACACACACACACACATGATCATCACACACTGCAGGACACAACACAACACAACACACACTCATGATCATCACACTGCAGGACACAACACACACACTCAGGCACGCCTCGTACTCAAAGCCCACCCACACTGCAGGACACAACACAACACAACACACACTCATGATCATCACACTGCAGGACACAACACAACACACACTCATGATTACTACACACTGCAGGACACAACACATTTATTTTATTTATCTATCATTAGACGCAAACATAAACACACTTTCTCTATCTCTCTCTCTCTCTCAGATTCAGATTCAAAGTGCTTTATTGGCATGACAAGGGGTATACTTATATTGCCAAAGCAATCTCTCTCTCTCTTTCTCTCCCTCTCTCTCTCTCTCTCTCTCTCTCTCTCTCTCTCTCTCTCTCTCTCACACACACACACACACACACACACACTCTAATGCTCATCCCACATTATCAATGATTCTCACTCATTAGCACTAGAGAATAGCAAAGCAAACACTAATGATTGTAGCATTCAAAGCCCCCAACCCTGCTGAAACAAACACTAACAATGGTCAAAACAAACCAAGCGCAGAGTCAAACATGACAGACTCCCTGCAAACTCTCCCTTCTCAGAACACACTCTGATAAAAAAACACGAGCTGCCACTTAAGAACACAGCAATGCAGCATAGCACAAGACACGCTAATAACTGCCCTCCTCACAGCACAAACAAGCGTAATAAATTGGAATGATTAGTAGGCCTCTCATTCAACCCAGAGCCTTTCTCAACACGAACGGAGGAAGTAGAGGGAAAAAGGAAAATCAATGATGGTTATTTCCACCCAATTTCAATTTGAAGTGCATTCCACTCATTTTTATTCATTTTCACACTCAAACTTGAGTCATATTTTAAACCATAAAAAATTACAATATGCAGCAAGAAGTAGAAGGTCGTAGAAGTCATGTTGTGCCATCTTCACAGGACATCCTGTATTTATATGCGTACTGAAACGGAGACAGGCTACAGAAACAATGCTATCAACAACATCATACTCCCGTGTAGATCACTATCTGCAGAAAACTCCCGGGGTCCAATATTCTGTCTCACTGTTAAGAATGGTAACATGTTCTTCATTTGTACATTTAAATAATAATAATAATAATAATTATAATAATAATTCATTAAATGAAATAAAAAACTAAATGAAAGAACAGGAAATGCGTGGTACAAATGATCAGCAACACTTTTAAAAGCTGATGTTTCTCTCCTCAGCAATCCAGCCACATAATGAAACCTTTCATCAGCGCCAACCTCCAGGTGTGGGATGACCTTCAAACCAAGCAGCTGGAAGAGCTGTGCCATTTATTTATTTCGCTTCCACGCCAAGTGTACAGTACAAGACCACACCATTATCACAGGGCTATGCCACTGCACTCCCTTACTGACCATAACACGACAGTGCAATCGAAGCATTCCTTACATTGTAATTCACAGTAAGCCTGATGCTAGTGCACAGTGAAAAAGGGAACATCTGTCCAATTTGTCAAACTGTATTACACTAAAACTACATGAACACCTCCGCTCCATTGCGTTCCCATAAGACTTTGCAAGAACACTGAGATAATCATGCAGCTATCAGCGTTTCCAATTGCTTTCACATGAGTCATGATCAGACACCAGTAGAATTTTGAAGCTGAATTTTCTATAATGCTTTGAGTTGAACCATGCTTTATTCCCATTTAGGGATGTAACGATATGAAAATTTAACCCCACGGTTATAGTGACCAAAATTATCACGGTTTTCGGTATTATCACGGTATTTAAAAAAAAGTGTGACAGTGTTTATTACATCAAAAATATAGGCAAACCCTTATTGCCTTTAGCAGGATACTGATCATTCACAGCAATGGCAATCCTTGTCTCTGCTCAACCCTCCACACACACAGAAAATGGCTTGTCTTGTTAACTTTCTATTGCATATTTTGAATTCATAAACTTTATATATTTTGCTAATAGTTTATAATATGTTAGGATCTGCATAATTACTTATAGCTAAAAATATTCAGTAATTTGAATACTTCATATTGATTTTTAAACTATTACACTTGTCTTTAATGACATTAGGGTGTTGTGTAGTCTAATTGAGTGCCTGTCACTTTAAGAGATACGTGAAGTAGGCTAATTATATTAACCCTCGGTTTTAGGAAAGTGGTCACGCATAGTTCAAGGATATCCGTTTTCATTGAATGAAATGAATGTTAAAAAAAATAACAACTCAAAGAAAATATTGCTGGGATCATAGAAAAGATAAGTGTCTTGCAATGTTAACTTCTATGATTTGGTGAGCACTAGGCTACTGTAGGCCGATAGACATGGACATGACGCGTGAGCTAACGGGATAGTTACCTAGATGGAACTCTCTCAACGTGTAATAGTTTGTGTAGCTTTTTTCGGAAATTGAATTAAACACTAGGCCTAAATTAACTAAATTCCATAGCTTACTGTAGGTAGGTTACCGTGGCATTGTGCTCACTTTTTCCTCGGTTGGAAATGTTAAATTGGCTGTTTATAGCTTAACTTATGATTTGGAGTATCTGTTATATCCAATGAGTGACACCCAGCGCTCAACATAACACTTCACGGCATTCTCCTGATAACGTTAGTGGAATAGCCTAGATTTAATTTGAATAGGTAGGCCTATACATAAAAAGATGCAGAGTGGCTACATGATACAGCGCACGTTTTGGGGTGAAAATGTTGCGCCCTTTAAAAGCAGGTGTAGCCTTATCCGAATCATGGTTAAATCCATCAATTAGACAACAGAATTAGTAAAGTAAAGTTTTGTTTCATAGTAGCCTACCAGCTTGTATCAAAAGCAGGCTCGGATGAAGCTGGGAGGAATTAAACACGCGGTTACCACACCGTAGTATCAACCGTGATAATAATGATATTCGAAATGAACACGATAATTGTTATCGTCAACATTTTTATCATGGTTTACCGTCACACCGGTAATCGTTACATCCCTATTCCCATTATGACTGTGGTTAGGTGTTAGGTATTGAGCATGCACAAGATGTCTGGCTACATCTGTACATCAGGACAATCATATGTAAACCAAGAGAGAAATGCTGTATTCATTTGAGACATTTAATTTATGTGCAACTCATGTATACAAAAATTGTTTTTTTTTTCAGTGTTGGTTTTCATGTTGATTTGAATAGAATGTAGCCGTTAATATACAACATCTTAGTTCCTTCTATCTAAGCAGAGTACACTTGAAAGAGAACTTTGCATAAAGAGATTATATTATTATTAGAGGAAAACAAATGCTCCACAAAAGCTCACAGCTGTTTGTGTTTGTTTGTTTGATGCTGTTTTATTTCCTAGCCTCTCACATCCTTTCATCTCAAACAGCCTGCAACAACAGCCAAGATTTCGGCCCAATTCTCCTGATGCCACAAGCTGCTGCTTG